>NC_139231.1:70184392-70366892 GCF_977018435.1 Lepisma saccharinum
AGAATCCTCCTTAACAAACGATGCCTCCCCGATTACGCAGTGATAGCGTTGTTGCCTTGTAATCGAGGGGTCCCGGGTTCGATACATGAGTTGAGGTACACAGTGGTCCGGATCTTACTTTAAACTGTAGGTCCAGTCCCGATTTGCCTTCCTGTGCATAAAGTGGACTTAAAATCACCAACTCAACTCCTTAACAAACTTTTCGAACAATCGAAAATTTAAACAAAAGCAAGTAAATACATTTTTGTAATTTTGAAGTAAATTATTATTATTATTATTGTTATTATTTTGGGCATTTTTGGTTCGTATGAATCTGCCTCACACAGTAAGCTTATTTTGTTGAGTCAAGTACAATAACAAACCCTTGCAATAAATCACTGCAAAGACATGTGAGGTTGCACATATATTTAAGCATCTATAAATAAATAATAACCTGTGGTTCGACAGCATTCGAAGGGCCTTAGTCTATCTCCCGACTGCCAGTCCCTCCCACAATCCTACCTAGAGGTGTGGAGATCTTTAACCAGTAATGGGGTGACGTGGGGTCAGCACGTCGAACCCCCAACCGTTATAGAGGATATCCGTAAAAAATAATTATATTTTTGTGGTAAGGAGTCGTTGTCATTTAACAAACTTTATTGATTTATTCCATCAGCATTATTTAAAATGTAGTGCCATACTGAACTTACCAACTTAACAAAGGCACATTGATTGCTAAATGAGGCATTTTCCTTATGTTGCAGAGCAGGTTCAGTTTTTGGAGTATTGCAATGTTTTACGCAGTCCGTTCGAAGAATTTTTAGAATATTGATGTTTTGTCAAAGGGACCACCCCCACCCCCGAATAAATATATGTGGATGTTTTACAGATTTCATCGTATTTAAGAAGGTAATTTTTCCGGTGCAACTTTCCTCCGTACAACATATCTTTTGCCACTCAAGCTGAAGAGCCGATTCATAGGTGCAACGACCTTGGCAGAAAGAAACTCTGATTGGCACCATGTTGACAAAAAGGGGACCTAAGCCAGGTCACCCCTTCCCACAAAATCTTCTCTTCATCTGGCTCTGATTATCGGCCGCGCCGAAACGCACTGCAGGTAGCTAGGACTTTCTGGGTTAATTACTTTATGGTTTAGGATGGACATAGGCTTTTCAAATTAGAAGAGACAAAATGCTACTGATTGTTCCTTTTCTGGCGGGAGATGAATGACAAAGATGTCGCGGTTCCTTCAGGTTCCCACACTCAACCCTTGTGCTCATAACCTGCAATGAAGGGAAATGCCATAATAAGCCTTTGTAATGTACCGACTTTATATCCTTCTGCTTCTTTTTGCCCTACTGTGTTGATTGGTCGACAATTGATGACTGTCAGCTAGTTCGAAGAAGAGTTTGATCCGAGAAGTGGTTTCATAGTTAGCTTCTGTAAACGTGAGATTCCGGTAGGATCACGGAGTGCTTGAAATATCATTTTCATGCATTGCGAGTGAAATTTCGATTGATTTGGTTCATTTTACTTTGCTCTTCTGTCACATATGGCTAATTATGAAGATGGGGATGAGTGAGGATATGATTAAATTGATCAATGGACACTCACAAACTCCCATGCTCAGTCCGGAATTCGAACCCGGCACACCTAGCATCGTAGCACGATGTGCTAACCACTCCGCCACGGGGGTAGGCGAAGTGAAATTTTGAATGTGAAGCTGCCAGCTCGTTTTCCTCTCGAAAAAATTTAAGTAGGATCGACTGATCGACCAAATGTCCAACACATTGACTTTCTAAATTGGTGTCCAACTACCACACAGGAGACCGGGTTTGACTCCCAGGGCGGTTGATCTCACATGTGATGAAGAATAAGTCACATTTCAATTAAGGAAGGAAACGAGGTATGTAGTAAACTTTATATAGTAGTGTGCATGCTCTAGAAATAATATGTTTCAAAATTCTGCATATTTTGTGATTTTTCTTCATTTAGCCTCCACCAGGGTTGTCAAAGGTCCATCTACCCATAACTTCTATGGGTTCTATTTGGTTCCGTTGCAGGACCGGAACCTTTCTTCTCGCACAATTTAAATTCGGTCCTAGTAGTGTATTGTTCCATTAAAAAAAGGTTACTGGGTCGTATTTAAATTAATCCGGAAAATATTCCTTCACCGAATTTTAATTGATCCTGGAAAAAAGGTTCTTGGGCAGTGTTTAAATTCAGCCGGAAAACAAGGTTCTTGGACCGTATTTAAATTTTACCGAAAAAAGAGTTCCTGCACCGTATTTAAATTGATACGGAAAAAATGTTCCTGGACGGAATTGAGGTCTAGAACCCATTTACACTTGCTGATTTTCTCTCCCGGATGGGAAATGAATTTATTTAATATTCCTGGACCTTTAACAACCCTGGCCTCCACCCCCAAATGCAGACGCTGTGGCTGCTGCTTAGGCGGGAAAGTTCACTACACATACAAATAAAATTAATCCAAAGTTATATAGCGAATAATAGTTACTTACATAATACGTAATATCATGAAATATGGAGAGCCAAATTACTTATCAAGCATTTTCTGTTATTTGCCTATCCTAGTGGGAGCGAAAATCTTTTGCCCTTGCTGGTGAACTCGGTTCCTGCAAATTCAAGACGGCATTTTCTAATTTTCATTTCTATTTGGGCCGACAACTCCGTGGTGGAGTGATTAGCAGGTTACGCTACGGAGCAGAATGTCCCGTGTTCGAATTCCGGCCTGAGAATGTGTCTTCTTTGTGATAGTCCTTTCATCAAGTTAATCTTAACTCATTCTCATCTTCACGATTATCCAAAAAGTGTCAGAAAAGTGAAGTAAAATGAACCAAGTCAATCAATAATTTCTATTTCGTTATTTTACGCCACTTTTCTACCTCTTGGGTTAAATACGACGATGAGATTGAATGATGATCCGAAGGAATAGCGATGCGAGACATGATGCAACCACACCTGTCCAAGGTCCGAACCTTGGACCTCTGGTTTAGTAGTGCGTCATGCTCATGCTTCGGGAGTGGAATCCTTTGAATTAAAAACTATAAAAGAGGGTGAAAGAAAACAACATTGTACTGTGCAAAAAAGCCATGTTTAGGTCCTCTAAAGAAAACTACAGTTATTCAGCAAAATTAATTTTGAAGGACAAAGCCTTCGAAGTGTTTTTCCATTCGGTGACGCGTGGTCACCACATCGAGTCTCATCTAGCTTTGAGAGTGGAATTCGCTTACATATTGATTTGAGCTTCACAATTGTCCTCACAATGTTAGGCCATTACAGAAATTTTGGAGTTCCTACCAGGGATCGAACCTTGAAATACTAGAGCGCAATAATTTGAGCGCGCGGGAATTTTGTTGTTTCTATTGCCATCATATATTCAGTTTTGCACGCGCAAAGAGGATTACTTTTAAGAAATTAGATATATGCATAAAATTTCATATATATAGTCATCATTCTCCAATGTGTACAGTAGGACGCCACAAAAGACTCGTGCATGTCCCATAGAATTGTGGTTAAGGGTGTCGCCTTGCACTAAAGGCCGCCGGATTCGATTCTGGTACGAGAATAAACAATATACATGGGATGCCTATCTTGAACTCATTACACAAACATTTTATTTTCGCACCGTTGTCATACTTGTGCACCTGATTCCAGCACCTTTTTATATCTAAACTGACGGAAGAGGGTTTTCTCTACTTCTCAATAATCTTCGAGCAAATTTACAAATCTAAGGAGTAAAGAGTAATGACATTGTTCTTGGTGTCTAAAAAATCTAACATAAGAGAAAATACATGGATTTTTAAAGACTGTCTAGATGCCATTACGTTAATAAGTTCATTCTGCATTTAGATTCCCGAATAATGGCCGTGGATTTCGCGAGTCTATATCCGTAAATTTTAGGGGGCTACAGGGGAAAATAATGTTCTCTTCCAATAAGATTGTATATATATATATATATATATATATATATATATATAGACACACACACACACACACACACACACACACACACACACACACACACACACATACTGTACATATACTTATGTAGGCCTATATGGTATATTAATAGTTTGTTAGTTTTTAATGGTTTGATAGAAAGAAATCTTAAGTTTTGGGTCCCCCCGAACTGATCAATCAACTACGTCCCTGATGTTAAGTATTATTGTGTTCCAAATATAAAAGACTTAGGTCACTTTTAATCATAACTGGAGATTTCAATTGCCACCACCCATTGTGGGGTCGACAGGCAGCAGATAAGTTGGGTCGAACTGTTGTTGAATGGATGGAGGCGGAGCAGTTAACTATAATAAATGATGGTTCACCTATACTCATATGCCTAGAAATGGAAGTAATCCGTCATCAATAGACTTAACATTAATTTCAGAAAAGTATTGTGGCAGACTTTACAAGGGAGGCCGATATGGACTTGAGAACAAGCGATCATTATCCATGTTATTTTTATCTGGCTTATTGCCATGCAACAAACGAAAGAATATTAACTATTCGTAAATGGAAAGTATTCAAAGTTAATTGGTCTAATTATACTAAACTTTTAAATATTTATTTCTCAGAGGATGATGGATTAAAACCTGATAATATTACATATGAGGAGTTTGTAAAAGTAATTTCGGCTGCGATGGACTTGAGTTGTCCCAGGGTGATAAAAAGTAGTCAGCAACACTTCCCAAAGATATATTGATGGATAGAAGAGTGTGCTGAAGCAAAATTACAGAGTCGAATTAGCAAGAATATACTCACGTCAACCAAATGCGGAGAACTGGATAGCATTCAGACGTTCTATGGCCAAATCGAAGAGATTATGCATAATAATAATAATAATAAAAAAGGAAATTATTTTGTGAAAATTTACACCCAAGCATGAAATTAGGATATGTGTGGAAAAAGTTTAGGTCGCTCAAAAATCCTCGTACAGCAAATGTAGTCTCTTTGAAATCACATTGGAAGACTGAATTTATTCAGAAACTCATACATACAGTGCCAGACGGAGTAATTGAAACACCAAATGAATTATGTAGTTACACATCAAAACTACGTTCGGGGAAAGGTTTTGCAACTCCAATTTCAAAAGAGGAAATTATGAAATCATCGGCAACAGAAAAGAATCTGCTCCAGGGATGGATGGGATTACTCATTCAATGATTAATCACCTTCCAGAGGTAGCGATAACGGTGATGTGCACAATTTTTAATAAATTCTTAAATAATGGAAAAGTACCAGAAGATTGGTCCAAACAGTTGATTCTTCCAATTTTAAAAACAGGGCAAGTAGGTAAATCATATAGACCTATAGCTTTGACGTCAGTTATAGGAAAGATATTTGAGAAACTGATACAAAAAATAATAGAATGGTTTTCAGAAAGCCAAAACATATTTCACTTCGAACAAATAGGATTTAGAAAGGGATTAGGATGCCAGAACGGATTAATCACTCTATCCTCTTATATTTTCGACTCAATGAAAAGAAACAGAATTGTATTAACTGCATTCTTAGATGTAAGCACAGCTTATGATAATGTAGATATTAATATCCTAATCCAAACAATACAACAGCTAAAATACCTCACAACTATGTTTTCATATTATGGAAGTTACCGAGTAAAAGACCTGTATATTTCCACTTTTTCAGTGAAAGTAGAGGACCGTATTCAGCCTGCAAAGGGTTAACTCAGGGAGGTCCTTTAAGTCCTTTGTTATTCAACATATATATGATCGGGATGAAAAGGAAATTAATTCCCACAGTCAATTATCTTCAATATGCAGATGATATCTGTATCTATATGTTCACGACACAAATTCATACTGATTTTCCTGTTTTAGAGGAACAAATATTGGAAGTGCAAAAGTGGCTTGAAAGTAAGAAACTCTCGATTTCAATGGAAAAATCTAATATTACATTTTTTAGTAAAAAAGGAACTCCTCCAATAGTTCACTCAATGTCTCGAAAAACAAGAATTCCCATTACATCCAGAGCAAAATATTTAGGTGTCATCTTGGATGAAAAACTAACTTGGAAGGACCAAATTAAAGCAATACAAGTCAAATCAGAAAAAGTGTTTAATTTGTTCAAAGCAATAGCAAATACTCAGTGGGGATGTCATCCTCGAGTTATGCTTTTATTTTACAAGAATTATTTTCGGCCTATGATAGATTATTCTCTATTGGCAATGTGTAACTTGACAGAAGGGAAATTGAATTCCGTTGATGTCATACAAAGGAAATTCTTGAGAAGATGTTTAGGCGTTATGAACAGCACTTTAAACGTAGTAGTATACATGGAAGCGGGTGAATGTTCCATTTCATGTAGACAGAAGATGTTAGCAGCAAATATGCTCTTCAAAGTGAAATCATACTGTGAACATCCTTTCAACAATGTACTAAAAATATGATACACTTACATGAAACAGGAAAAATAGCAAACAGAAAAGCTGCTATGTGTTTATAATTGTATAATTCGTTTTGTCAAAAGTACCAAGATGTTCTACCGATGCGTTGACGGTCTGTTTTTTCATTAGATTATCCTCAGCAGTCTCTGGATAATATTAATTTCCCTTGTTATTCGCACATATCGGAATATTTTACTCAATGGCCAAGTTTTTATTTCATATTCACAGATGGATCTAAAAATTAGTCAGGAGTTGGATGTGCAGTGTACGATCCACAACATAAAACAGACCTATTATTTCGGCTTCCACAATACTGTTCAATATTTACAGCAGAATCTTACGCAATTTACCAAGCTTTAATATATGTCCAAAAATTAAATTTACGAAAGTTCTTAATACTTACTGACTCACAAAGTGTATTAAAGGCGCTTAAATCTTCTTATAAGTGTCTTTACAAATTATCCCCTTATATTATAAATTGTATACAATTAGTTCAAACAATACAAAAATCTGCAAAAACCATTGAGTTTTCTTGGGTTAAAGCTCACAGTAATATTACAGGCAATTCTCATGTAGATGAATGTGCAAAGAAAGCAGCGTGTGTTCCAAATATTACGAACTTATCATTATACTATACGGATCTTCTCCCTAGAGTAAAGAAGAAAATTCTGAATGAATGGTTTGATGAGTGTCGAAATGAACTTACAACAGTTGCTGAATTCAAAACACACAAACCATGGTTTCATCATGTAAATGCTACAAGAAATGTGATTGTGTTAAATAATAGACTGAGAACGGGCCATTTGTGTACTAGGCAACATTTATCCAAAATTGGAATAACGAACAATAAGAAATGTGAATGTGGCTGGGAAAGTGCAGATGGACAATATATAATACTGGAATGCTCAAAATATAATAGAGAGAGAAATATCTTGTATAATACTTTAAATAATCTAAAGGTTCAGTTTCCAATAAATTTGTTAAGTTTAGTTGTTAATCCGATGTGCGGATTGGTTATAGTTTGTTATCATTTTTAAGGAAGTGTAACATACAATTGTAAAAGGTAAAGTGTTCTTTTAAAAAAAAAATCTAATATCTGTAAAATAAGGGGGAAAGACTGATAATTTTAGTGTAAACAATTGTGTACATTGTATATGTGTATTGTTATGGACAAAAAACGGCATAAAAGCTGTTCGGTTCCAAATAAAGGAATGAATGAATGAATAGGTCACTTTTACGTACAAAATAATTTAGGATATAAAGGAAAAAGGTTCGAACTTAAATAAAATAAAGATTGAAACTGAATATTAACTCACTAATTTTACCTTTTTTAATGAAGCCATTTTGGCTTTCTTGCTCATTACTTGTATCAGTTCATTTTGAATTTCAATATTGTGAATAATAATTGTGAACTTAATTTCATTGTAGATCTACGTCTATCATCCGGTTTATTTAAAATACCAAATGTTTGACGTTTGATTCAAATTATAACGTTTATCTAGAATTTAAAGCCGGATAAAATGATAATGTTCTAGTTTTATTAGCCCCTTTCATCTTTTTTCTCACTTCTATCTATTACATAAAAAAAGGTAAAGTGCTCCCCTGCGCTTAGCACCACGCCATGAAGGCGTATAGGGGGTGTGGGGGCAACGCCCCACACTTTCTTGAGCTATTACATTTTTTAAAAAATTAGCCCCATGGGACGCCCCTTCAGGTTCGAGGCCCCGGGCGATTGCCCACTTCGCCCACCCTTTGCTACGCCTTTGCTTTTACATATATTATTATTATTATTATCGAAGATTGGGTAGCAACCGAAAAGAAATTCTGGCAATACCGCTGACTACACGGCCGTGCAATGGATTAATGCATATGCTCATTTCTTTGCCATGTAGATCAAAATGCTTTAAAAAAGTCTTCCATTCGTGCTTCGGGGCATCATTATGTAATGGCTGCCTTAAGAGCATGTTTGTTGCCAAGGCTTATCAATAAGCAGAATCTCTGTAAAGAGTTCTTTGTCCGACTTAGCCTAATCCGTAATAGGCCTTTGTGTACCTCGGCACACCCCTCCGCGGCTCATTAGAGGCGGGGGTGGTGGGGGCATCGGAAGTCAGGTCACGTCCGAACTTGCTCTCTCGGAATTCCACGTAATTTAGAAACCTCCCGAAAGATGGCATTGCCTGACCCGTGCAGCCACGCTGTTGATCCAAAAAACAATAACCGAACCAGCATTATCACATTAGCCAGTCAACGTAAAGTTGTAAGTTTATTTTTAAACAATTTCTTCCAATGAAAATTTCCTCCAGCTACTCCTCCCGTGACGTCACGCCGGTGGCCAATCAGCGTTCGTCTTGGAGGCTGAACGTAAATCGTTGCACCGCGCGGTAAAGAGAATCGTGCACTAGTGCGGTGAACGCGAGAGTGTGTATACAGTGTTGTTATTCCCCCGTACATGGCTGTTTTAGAACATTGATGTGCATTGTGAAGCCCGTATGCAGGATATACTCCAGATGTGCAGGTAAATGATAGTTTGTGTTTCTTCTAGACTACTTACGCGACAGTGACCACAACTGTTAAAAAGGGTGTTTTTTGTAAGGATCAACAAGGACTCGTCATGTATATACGGTAAGGTTCACAGTCTTTTTTAAAAAACAAAAATATGCATATATTGTAGTTGTTAGTGTCAAATCACGCTAGAGCGGCGATACCACTAGGTTCTAGGGCCACATTTGATCCTGGAGAAGTAAACAAGTAGCTAGAATCTACAGCGGACCATATCCCACATAGATAACGGATGTTTACCTTGTCAATTTCCCGGCGTGTGACCCTGTCTACAAGATATTGGTTTATTTGATCCACCTTACCTCGTGTATTTCAATCGCTAGGATAACTAAACACGCGAGACAAATGCTAATATTAAACGTTGGCTTGGGTTCGAACCCAGGATCGCACACGGCGCTGATCAACAATGGCAAACTTGCCAAAGTGATGCAACAGTTCCTTGATTCCATGCGACTTTCCATGCGACCCCGTCACCGCTTTTTCCGAGCATTCTGGGACTGAACTCTACAAACCTCACTTAACTTCCGACACTGCATAGTACTAACAATCAGCCAAACTTGTACCAGTACTGAAATAATAATTAATAAACCTTCAAGAGTTCTCTTGATTCATAGTCATTTTGATACGCTGTAGAAGAATAGAGCCAGTGCCGAAGATGCAAAAAAATGATCGTAAGATGTAGACCACAACTGTAATTATTATTACTATTGCCACTACTGAAATATTACTTCAGGGACTCTGATAACACACTACTGGTTAAGACTCTATTAGTCAGTCCATTATTAGACTATAGAGTAACGTGGTTCGGGTCACGCGTCATATTGTACTATTGGTCCCGATTTGCTGATGTGCATACTTGACGTAGTGCTCAGAGTAACACTAGGTATTTGCAATTGTTTACATATATTGCATGATCTGCCTCAGTGGTCAACGAAGTACGAAGGCATCGCTTAAATACTTTCTTATTCAAGCATTACCATCATCAATAATCTTAGCATCACTCTGATTGGATCAACAAATTTTCGTCCACAACCAGCACTTTTACCTATGGTAGTGCTCGCCCGATGATATAGCTACCGAAGGTTATGGGTTAGAGTCCCGGTGTGGACATTCCTTTGCACTTTTCATTAATCATTGTCACGCAATCACTATTTATCTTCATCGCCGCAATCAACTTTGGAAAACAACGTAAAATATCTAAAATTCGGTTCGATAGCTAAATGTGCATTCTCTTATTTTACGCTGATCGTCATTTTTAGGGCAATGACGACACTCGCAAAGAAATGCTCCTACTCTAGGCTGGGGTTTGAACGTGGGACCTGTGTTAGCGAAGTCGGAAAGTCGACTGCTAAACTCCCAACGACGTATCAAATTCAATCCTCTTAGTATAAATGTAGCCGCAATTTGACCGGCACCGTGAATTTCTCGTACATTTAGCTACGTTGTTTTTGTTTTTGTGCACTGAAGGAAGTAAAGAAATAATGTTTCTGTGGAAATCGGTTAAAAGACGCCGCTCGATCCGACCGTTGAAGTCACCGAGGTATTGTTGCACCGTCCGTCGAAATCCCTAAGCTACTGTTCTCTTCACCAGTCGAAATCACCGAGGTATTTCTTGGTGAGCAATGAAAATCATCCTTTTTTTTTCCTATCTCCAGGATGTCCATTCTCGTATGCAGTTATGACAATATAACTTGAAGCATTGAAACCAGTATGGCTGCTTTCTGCAACTCTCTATTTTATCAAAGTGTCTTCGATAAAATTGACATGAACGATTTATCGATTACTTCAGCCAGTTTATTTTAACGACTGTAGCTTAAAAGAATCACAAAAGGTTCCTTGTGTCTGATACCAGGTTCTGTAGTATATTCAGTCTACAACTTGCAACGAAATCTATGAAACTTGCTCATATAAATTACTATCACACATTATAAAGCCATTTATTTTACTTGGTCACGGTCAATGTTGCCAAACAGACCATGTGCCTTCCAGGTGCTGTTATTCAGAAACAAACTAATGACACTTACTTTTTTCAATTGTATCTTTTGTACACTACCTAATAATGCATTTGACCAAGCAATTCGGTCATTTCAATAACAGACTTGGTACGTAGTACACATCAGCATCATCTTTCGGTATCGGATCGGGAAATCTGGTAGAGTGGCATGCGTAAATATTACGAAACAAATTGTTCACCATGTTTATTACCTTTGTTTTACGCAATGGAAACTTCAAGAATTGAAACAAAAGCGCTAAACAAGCCAGTTTACGTAAAAAAATCTATTCCTTACAAATGCGTAGGATACAAAAGAAAAATTAATGAAAATAGTCATGAACAATTTGCCGAGCAATACTTGTGCATCTGACTGTATATCTAGGTAGACGTGTATCCAGAAAACTACTTTAATGTGGTCTCGATAGTGGTGACATTGACTTAACAGCAAAATAATCACAATAACGATAAGGAATGCATCCTCGGAAAATTTCTGAACGATAACCTATCACAATAAGCGTTTATAAAACATACTAATGCCACTCAGTTCTTCAAGGGCGTAGCAATACTGAGCTTTTACGTCGAATCGTTGGTTCATTCAGTGTGCAAGAGCTTGAGAACCATCAGCGCCATCTATTGTCCTGTGTTTATGTACAAGACCTTTGCGGATTCCTTGATTATGCTGATACATATCTTGCAATCTTTATGAGTTTACCGTCGCATGCCGCTCGGTTAGGCCTAGCACGGTTGACGGAGATCGCCGTCCGGTTTGTGGGTGTCTGAGTTCCGTGTCCGCTACCCCCGCACGGCGGGTATGACCTTGGCAACACGGAACAACTCTCAGGTATTTTCTTTCTTCCCCGAGGCTTGGCTTCTCAATCCCTTCATTCCCAATTTGCCGTGTGCCGCATGAGGTACGTACGCATTCGCTTATAAGCCTAGCATTTCTGTGCTTTTTTAACCATGTTGGGAGTCGTATCTTCATCGGCTATTGTTAGCGTTTACGGGTGTGCATAGCACTGTTTAGAATTGAGTAAGTTTCTTTCGAGTAACGGTAATTGTAAATAAGTTACTTTTTGAAATGAGTAATTTAACTGGGTTATTTATAATTTTACAATACTTTCAACAGTTTTGGACATTTTAGTTCACTACAACAATAGAAATAAAAGGATATAATCTTCACATATTTATTACGAGCCAATGTTTTGAGTAACGTAATTTTAACAAGAATAGGAGTTTGCATTGAATTTCGTTACTTCTGTATTTTCTGGAAGTTAATTTCTTTCATGCAACATGTTCTACGAGTTATCTTATCGGACATACTTTTTAACTGAGTTATATTTCTCATCGAGTAACTGTAACTGAATTACTTTTTGAGCAAAATAAGTGTAACAGAGTTACTTCTAGTGGAGGGGTTCCCAAACTTTTTCGTTTCACGGCGCCGTTAGTGTTTCAAGATTTTTCCGAGCGCGCCCAAGTCAGAATGTAGGCGCCTCTAACACTTGCAACGCTAAGTTAGTGTGGTTTGGTTGCTTGCCTTAAATTAAAATGAACACATATTTCAAATTCAGAAACATTTAATATGTAAAAAGTACTAAATAAGCACATATTTGGAATAAGTGTCATTTCAGTGAAAATATTGGAAAATTTCGCGACGCGCCTATAAGCCAGCCACGGCGCCGCAGCGCACACTTCGGGAACCACTGTTCTAGAGGATGAATTTGCCAGTTCTGAATTTAGTATGATAACGCAAGAATATCAACGATCTGTTAATTGAAAAAGTTACGCGTTACAGTTGCAGTTTTGGACAAAATTTTGGCAACACTATTACCGCAATTGTACGTCGTTACGTTATTACTAAACAATGCTTAAATCTAGCATTTCTTACTATTGACTATTATTAGGTAATTAGCTTTCATTGCCATAGCATTTACGCGTGTGCATACTATTCTAAACGTTAATACCATTATACCTCTCTTCATTTTTAACACAATACGTATCTAGAGAGTACACACAAAGACAATGCATAGAGTTTAATTTGTTCAGTTCAAGTGCATCATGCATGCGTGTGGTAGTTATATTCTTGGTCCGTCGTTCATCGAAATTTCTGATCCGATGCATTTTTAATGCGTCATTGAAACTAAAGTGTCAAGATGAGTCAAGCAATTGTGAAATGGTTAATATTATCAGTACTTGTTATTGATATTCTTGTTAAGTCATTGTTCAAGATCTGAAAAATACCCGGTGGAGTCACATGGCATAGTGGTTCAGAACCCACTTTAAACTGGGATTAGCCTTCCTGTGCATAAAGTTGACTTAAAACAATTTAAAAAAAGATCTGATTAAAAGTTGTCTGAAACAGCAAGTTAAAAATGTTCAAAATTCAATACATAATGCAATGTGTATGCTACATTCTACAAAAGGGACCTTACTTTAAACCGTCAAGGTGCACTAATTATATTTTAAGAATTAAAAATAAATCAAGTTTTGTTTTGAAGTAAGTTTCTAAAATATTCGACACATTTTTAACGAGTGTATGAGCATAGTATCATTAATTTTTTTTTTTTTTAAAAAAAGTTGCATTTTAGTTGTTTGCTTGAGGCTAAAGCCTTTATGCAGTTCTTTTTATTAAATAATACTAAATTATCTTTCAATACCAGCCTTTAAGTGTACATACTTTTCGAATATCACCGATGACTCTACTAATATTAACACATTACGCATCTAATCCCATTAACTTTCAATGTAATCGTCACAAGCCAGAAGTGTCCGTGACTGTAAATACAGAAATAGTAATATTAATTTTTATTATTAAGTCATTGGGGAAACCCTTGTACTCCTTTGTACTCCAAAGTGTATTTTTTTTTCAAAATTTTGTTACTGATTGACATTCGTTTTGTTGTTGAAATGTAATACCAGACAAGTCCTCCGAAATGTCTAGCTACCTGAAGATTTGAGCTACAAATAGACATCAATTATTGTGGCCGAAAAATTGATTTGCCTCCAGTTCACGTTTTATAATACGTAATTTGAAGCAACTATTGTGCATAAAGTGGACTTAAAACACCAACTCAACGAAGCAACTATTATTAATATTTCTTTATAAATGAGGTTATTGATGTCCTTCTAAACCATACTTATGAGTTTTGCTAAAAAATGTTCTAAGAGTGCACAAAGACTCTACAATTTCATCTTTCACAAACTCGCAACACTTTTTTAGTAAAATTTTGAACCGTGATTGCACACTCTTGGTACACTATTTCCTAAGTGTGTGTGCAAATTGTTTCAAAGTATATGGAAAATTTCCCAGTTATGTCAGAAAATGTGATAAACATACGAATGTTGAAATTTGAACACTACTCTCTTTTTCATTACACTCTTTGAATTCCTTTATAATCACTTTTAACATACATTGGAACGCTGCGCGTTCAAATGTGATCAAAAGTAGTTTCTACGAAATGTTTCAAAAGTTTTAATAACTTATGCCAGTAACAATAATGTGAATTTCCTCTAATCCTTTCCTTCGTATTTCTTCCACGGTAAGCTGGCTGTAGATGAAAATGAAATTCTATTTTGTTAGAAACCCAGATGCATGATACTGGGTTGTTTTGTAATATTTGAAGCAACTTCTATTAACATTTCTTCGATAAATGAGAGGTTATTGATGTCCTTGTCAATAGTGCTTGCAATCCAAATATCCTTGTTTATTACGATCGTCGTAGTAATTTCTACCGCTCACATGTACGGATTGTAAAGTATCTATCTTTGACGAAGTGTTGAGTAAGTTGTTTGAATCGAAGCTCGCTAACATCTTACTTTTTTGTGAGGAATTCGTTATTATTTTGATACTCTTACAAGTTAACAGGCATCTTGAATTAATACATACATGTACTTGCTATAATCTGTCAAATAACATGGTCGACAATACCCGAAGATCATATTTGGAGGTATATACTAGTTTCTTTCATTCGTTTACGGGAGCGGTTTGTTGTCTGGTTTTGCCCTTCCACACATTTCGAGGGGTTACCTTGACACGTGAACACAAACAGATTGGCAATTGTTCCGCAGCAATGCTAGAATTTAGCGGTCTTGTGGCGCAAAATGCGGTAGTTATGTTTAGCTTGGTGCCTGTTTTAATCTATAAAACGCTACTTTTGCCAGCTACACAGTTCTTATGCTTGTCAAGTCAATTTTTGACGGAGCTAACGTAACCTTCAGAGGTACAGAGGCTTGGAATATTTCTTCATGTGTGGTGATTGGATAGTTGACAATTTTGTTTATATTTCTATACTTAAGCAACTTGCATTATACTTTATTTTACATTTGTCCGCGGATCTAAAGATACAATATAGCTCTACATTTAGAGAAGAATTGAGAGTTGAACCACTAAATGAATACTAAAACATTTTCAAAGAATCAAAATTATACAGTGCATAAAGGGAAAATTTCACGATATTTTGTTTACTGCCTGTCAATATACTTTGCTTTGATATATATATATATATATATATATATATATATATATTTGATGGTGTGTCCCACCACTACCAGCATAATAATGGTTCAACGTGTATCGTGGTTCCTGTGTGTACAAACAAAGGTGCCAGATCCTCATTTTTTTTTCATTTTGATTCTCAGGGGAATCATCTAATCGAACGCAGGCTTGCGCGGCCCGTCATGCCAGTACAGTATGAAACGTTGCTGCTGCTTGGGTTGTTCCCAAGCGGCATGTGTCCTTTCGGTCTAAAATCTCCCTAATATTTATTACATATCTACAAAATGTGTGTGTGTGTGCATTGCACCGTGCCATGAAGTCACACAGGGGGCGTGGATAATGCCCCACACATAGTCAATGTGTGCCATACTGACTGGGGTGATGTGTTTAACACCATGTTCTAGCTGCCTCTACCCCCTTCCCGAGGGTTACCTCCAAGTATACTCACTGATTAGAGGCTGGGTGAACTCCATATATACAAAAGTTATATGTGTTACAACAATAATATTTATTATGATTATATACAAATTTTCAACCGTTTCAGCATATTTAGTGTAACACACTGCGAAATGAGATATTCTAAGTTTTGAACACGCTATTGATGTTTCTTTTGGTTTATTATTTCATATATTCCATCAATTTATTACTCCTGAGTATATTGGTGTTACAAATATTACTATTATATTATTATGCGCGTGCTAATAGCATCCGTACAATGATGACATTTACCTTTTCTTGTCAGAACTTCAGAAATTTCTGAAATAAACGTGACTTGAAATTGCGTCATTGCAGTAACAATAGTAATGAAATGTACTATTTAAGGCATTTAAATCCGCATTCCAAAAATTTTGTGTAAGTCTAACTTACAGGAACAGGGTATATATATATATATATATATATATATATATATATACACACACACACACACACACACACACACACACACACGGGGTATCCGAATCGAAACGCCCTAATGGCAACTGTCTGTAACTCCACATGTATTTGATGTATCCAAATGAATTACACCAATGAATATACATAGTCATAAACTTTCTGTGAGTAAAGTAGTAATTAGTACATTTTTAGAACATTTACAACATTTCTATATGCGCCCCACAAGTTGCACGGAGGATGTCCAGTGTATTCAACCAAACTATGGAACAGCTTCGTGAAAGGATTACAGTTTTCATTTGAACAGTCACACCACACATGGTACAGACAACCTGCCGAGAAATCGAGTATCGGTTGGACATCCTCCGTAGGACTCGTGTGGCGCATGTAGAAATGTACTAAATGTACTAAAAATTTATTAAATGTACTAATTACTACTTTTCTCACAAACTTTATGACCATGTATATTCATTGATGTATAATTCATTTGGATACATCAAATACATGTGGAGTTACAGGCAGTTGCCATTATGGCGTTTCAATTCGGACACCCTGTATATAAACTCAAAGGTTTGACTGCCTCCCCGATGGCGTAGTGATAACGTCGTGGCCTTGTAATGAAGGGATCCCGGCTTCGATTCCAGGTGCGGGCACAGTGGTTCGGGTCCTACTTTAAATTGTAGGTCACGATTTGCCTTTCCGTGCATAAAGTGGACTTAAAACATCAAACCAATCAAACAAAAAAAATCATAGCGTACCAGTAGAATACAGGTTCAAGAATCAAGTTCTAATACATACATTTTTTCATGACTAATACAAAATACTGTGATGGTACATACCTAGGTATATTTCCAAGGAGAGGAAATATTCTCTCCCTGGTGTGCATGGGCGGAACCAAGATGTTCAATCTAGGGGTGCGGAGCTCACGGTGCGGTGTGTGATGTGTAGAATAAAAAAAAAAGCACAGTAAATTATATTTCTATTTAGTCTCAAGGGATGGAGTTCACAGTAAAGTAGTAGTACGCACTGCAGAGCTTTTTAGCACCACAACAGTAGCTGTGGAGTGGATAATTTAAATTGAACCTCTGTTTTTAACATGTCGCTCCCACTTAAAATCAATGCATCACTTGATGACGTATTTACTATACAACTTTATTTCATGTACCTTTATCTCACTACTGAGAGGAAATTTGGGTGTGCGGAAGGGGATAATGCTGGGCTTAAAACAGTAGTCTGGAATAGAAAATGTAGAGAGGGGATGGCTCACTTGATCGAACTCCGCTGTTACGTAAATTTTGTTATCTGCGCGACATCAGGAAAAGGGAACACGTGGAAATCATAATAATTGCCATGTTCTTAAATTGAAAACGTGATGTGTCACTATATTGATTTTTTCCTTTCATTGTTGAATAGCTCGCTGTGGAAAAATGCTTCTTGCATCGATATACAGAAATAGTGCTGTGCCGTACATAGTTTTTCGTTGAGCAATGAAGCTACACTGCATAAGCAGATTTTTCTGTTTCTCCTCTATTACAAGTTAGTCAAATTTACATTTTTCTACACTTAAAATTTAGCAGTCTGCGTGTTAATTTACGAAAATGGGACGGATTATTTTTTTCCTTGAGCGCATGCGCATTCATGTCGTCACTCCTCTATGCTGTGACTAGAATGAGGAGCAAACATGGCGTCGGTAACATACACACACTTATTCATATTATTTATTTATTTCAAACTGTATTTATAGTTCGGTACAAAGAAAATTCCATAGTACAGAACTTTTACACACACTATAATCCAATATCACAAAGTAAAAGGAGAAAATGAACTAAGAATAAAATACAAAATGTTTGACAAGGACAAGAAGGACATAAAATATATTCTTAATAACATTGCGTTGAGTTGGGTTTTTTAGGCCCAATTTCATAAGAATATTGAGGTATGACATTTTACTATTCAAAATATTATCTATAAAGTTGATTTCAAGATAGCTCCTATCTGATAATGACCTAAGGTTCAGTCTCTGTAATATATTTCCATAGTCATAGGTAAAGCTAGCAATGAGACATGAGAAAAACTTTCAAATTTCAATATTTTAACATGCATCAAGGTAGAAATTGCATTTGTGTTCACCATAAATATATTTAAAAAACTGTATCATTAAAATTGTGTACTATATTAATTCGTTACCTATGTAATAGCCGTTAATATTAAGTCACGGTATTTTTTTTTTACAATGGCAACCAAACTTGACGGTCTTATATTGTCGTTTCTGCAGTCAACCTTTTACAATGTGCAAAAATCTCAATTTTTCTTGTACGCTTTACCAGATTTTAACGTTGCAGTAAAAAGCAAAATCGTTTCTTACAGAATTTTCCATATATAAAATTTCATTCACATGTCTCATTTGCGGTCGACTTCATCTTTTGGTTATACGAAACTGAAATGGAAAAATCTTAATCATAGAAACTGTTGTTTATATACTTCAATACACCAGCGAAAGGTGTAAAGGGGAAGGGATTTGGATGGCAATCAAATTAAACATCTGTTCCAGTTCAACAACCTAGAAACTGCATTCCTGCAGACTAACGAGGCTGTGGCGCGTGAATCCACGCCATGTATGGTCCTTTATTGGGTTTTTGTTTCATCTGGTTCAGATGTGGTTAAGATTTTAAGATTTTTGATAAATACTTTTATATCTGCTGAATAGAAATGCTTGGACACTGATTGGTGAGAAATCTGTGATACTGTTAATTCCAAGACCCAGTGTTTCCCCTCGCTAAATTCACAATACCTCACACATTCATGAAGGATAAGAAAACTGTAAAACAGTGCAATAAAGTGGAATTAAAGAAAGAGTGGAATACATTTCGATTTCAGTACCCGGTTGGACAATAGGCGAAACAGAGCGGTATACTTGCTTTTACCGTAGCTATGCGAGTGATACTTTTCTCTCTTGATACGCTTACAATGGCTAAGTTTTAATTGTCTTATGCTTTCTCTAATTACGCTAATTTTAAATGGGAAATTAATATAATGTTGGCTGAATTCTGTTAAGATACAAACGGAATCTTCTACGTCATTGAGCGAGTGCTATGGATGGAACTTCATTGCGATCGTAAATATTAAGATTAGTTTGTTGAGTTACATTTGCTTAAGCCGGTAACTGGACAGTACTAGAACGGCCTTCTGATATCTAAACTAGGTATCAGTAGTGTGTACTGACTATTTGATAACTCGCTAGTTAGTAAATACTATATTCGCCTTTTTATACATCGTGTTTGCAAAGGATGAAATCCGACTAAGACACTAACGAAAGTGTCAATATCTTTTCCACGTAGTACATGAACGAGGCTGTGGGCACGAGAACCCTCACCAAGCTAACTCTCTGGCATTTCTAAAGCCGCTAATTTATTACTAGCTGTTGTTAAACTGGGCAAGATCAATCTACTCCTGACCATTCTTAAGTCTTGGTTTTCTTTCAAGTTTCTTCCCATTGGGTTTCTCAGCCAGAATCCTGTAAACTTTTTCTTTGTCCTCAACCATGCGTACTACATAGCCTGCCCACCAAATTTTCTTTTCTTGATTTGATTATTCTAATAGCAGGTGATGAATGTAGATTATGTAGTTTAATGTTATGCAACCTTCCACACTTCTGGTGTTTCATCTCTTTTCGAGCCAAATATCTTTCGTAACATTTTGTTTTCAAAAAAAGTTAATTTTTGTTAATCTTTTAGTGTAAGTGAGAGCGTTTCACATTCATAAAATCACAGGCAAAATTTATGTTTTGTATATTTAAACCTTTAGATTCTTTGATATTAGAGGGAAAGATATAAGTTTATGAACAGAAACTAACATACATTACCTGTACAAAGGCTTTTAATATCCTTTTTGAAGTTTTCATTTGTCAATGTTACTTCCAAGTATTTGAATTTAGAAGGGCATCTACAATTAGGATTTGATTTACCCAGCCTCCAAAGAAATTCAGCCCTGGTGCATCTACAAACAAGGCACGTTTCTGCAAACTTTAGCAAGCATTCGCGTAATGGAATGTAAATTTTAGCATCGCATCTGTGGCAAAAGCTTTAAATCAGAACAGTCGCATGGAAAATGTATGTATACCAATTAATTCCTTTTGTCCCTTGTACCTGTTGATATTCTAATGTCGCCTGATTATTCCATGGCATCGTCGCACCCACTGAGCAAGTAGCTTAATTAGCTTTAATGCACGTAGATTAATCAGGGTAGTCTTTAACAAATGCAAGGTTGGTAAGGCTGTTTTTTTTTTTAGGGTTTAGTGCTGGGTTCTCTCGTATTGTTGATTTTCCTATATTTCTACATACAGAACCAAAAGTAAGTCAATTGGCACAAAAATACAAAAAAAAAAGTCTGCATTTAATGTAATTTGTATAAGTTCATCACAGGAATAAGGTCCCACTTATGTTCAACATAAATAGATAAAAAAAAGGTAAAGTGCTCCCCTGTGCAAATCACCACGCCATGAAGGCGTATAGGGGGTGTGGGGGTCGTGAGTGGGGGTGATGTGATCAGCATCATGCCCCTAACCGCCTTTACCCCCCAGGGTTTCCCCCAGGTACCCATGTTATTCGACGCTGGGTGGGCGCCGGGGCCGCTTCCATCGTTAGAAAAGTTCCCGGATTTGAACCCGGGACCTTTAGCATTGTAGTCAGACGCGTTACCGACTGAGCCACCGCGGCCACCAACATAAATAGATAATAATTTAAAATAAGTAATTAACAATATCAAACCCTTTACAAAATTTTACTACTAAGCACACTTTTGAATCAAAAGTATATTCAAATCCTATGATAACGACAATCTTGTACGTATTCAATTTCTGCACATAATCCAGTCTAAAGAATGATTCTGAGTATGAAAAAGGTGTTCTGTTCGTAGACGTAAAATTTTATTTTGCTAACAGGTCTGAACACAACCAGTCTTGTCTTACCAATTTCCCTAAAAATATTAAGTTGCTGAAAACTCCATCGTTCCACGTATTAAAACCAAGACGACTAAAGTGATATAATCATTTCCACCACATTCTGCAAATACTTATTTTGGGGATTCCAATTTGAAGTACAATATTCTATTATCGGACCAATAATGCCGTTGAAACTGAAACGTCCCTCTAGTTTTCAATTTATTTTTGTAATAGTTTCATAACTATGGTAAATCGTATGACCTAGGTCCGTAACATGTTGGTTGAACTATATTATTTGTTAGTCATACGGGATTTCTATCCAAATAAATTTGTTTAAAGTCATATATTTTTTATAAAATGCTTTCCTACATGTTTTTACTTTTAAAAAACACAAGTAATGGAGGCACATTTATATTTCATATTTTTAGTTTTGACCATAAATGCATAAACTTATTTTGCATCTAAAGTGCATATCGTACAGAATTTGTCAGGATTTTTACTTAATTATAAGGTAATTTGGAAATTAGTATGTCCTTCACTCCACAGAGGGAGAACATTATTGGAATCTTGCATTTTATTACAATCTTTTTGTTTGTTGTTACTGGTTTTCTATTTTATTTATTTGGGTAATTTGCTCTTGAGCTCCAAGATGATTAAAGGAAAATGATCACGTAGTTCAAATATACATAATTTGTTTGACCGAACATAACGACGCGACAAGAGAACAAAAGGACATGCTGGCGACTGTTCGACTGGAGAGAAATACGTCCACTCTGACATCCTCAATGTTGACATATACCGGTAGAAGTGAGAGCAAAGTCATTTTTGTAATGTTTATTGGAAGAAAGTAAGAATATTTAATTTATTTCACAACAGCGTGGAAAAAGGATGATTTCTAATGAAATATTACTTAAGTTCATTTCGTACTTGACAATACACCCACATGTAATGCGCCCCCTGTTTCCTCAAGTGTCATATTTTCACTTATTGATTTGAGTGGAAGCGCATCCCCATCAGCCCTCGCTTGGTTACGCACTTGGCATGAAACTAATATGTTTCTTAAGTAAAGTACTTGCATGCCGAGATCATAGGTTCGATTCCTGAGTAAGACTGGATGTCTCTCTTCGCTCATCCATTCAATCAGTTTATCCTTGTCGTCGTGAGGGTCTCATGATAGCGTAGCAGTAATGTCGCCGGGTTCGATACACGATGGAGGCACATAGTGGTTCGGATCCTACTTTGAAATGTCGGTCCAGTTCAGTTAACCCTTACGTGCATAAAGTGGACTCGTCTTTGTCGTCGCGATTAACTAATACCTAGATATACGTATATGGAATGGCAATTGTATTTGTTAGTTATTTAGTGTCGATTTTCTACGACTTTTGGTTAATCGTGACGATCTGAATGAGTGATCATTTAATTGAATTAATGAAAGGACAATTACAAAGAAAACCTATGCCTATACCAGGATTCGAACCTAGGAACTTTGGTGGGGAGAGCGAAAGTCGGCTACTTAACGTGCTGGACCACCGAGCCTACGATTTAACCTACATAAATAGAGAAACTGGTTTCCTACTCACACCCACATGAAACACGAGCACCACCCTTCCATAAAAATGCCGCCAGGATTGCTGAGATCAACATATATACAGTGAGATGCATGAATATTTCTAGTCAAATTGTTAATCATAATTTTCAATCACTTTTGTAGTTCACCTTGCGTGTCTTTGAGAAATGAAATTTTATTGATGGGGTGTATCAGATTGTCTCTAGCTTCCTGGCATTTTATTTCATTTCTTAACCTCACATTGCGTTACAAAAGTTGAATGAACATAATGATTGACAATTTACCTAATGCCACAGGAAATAATTAATTATTGCCAGCTACAACTATAGTTATTTCTCTTTTCTGGTCATGGACTTTGAGAGGGTCGGCCGATCTCTCATAGGAATTGATAATTATCGTTCATTTGATTGTAAGAGAGATAAATTCTTATAATATTTATGAGAATCTATAAAGATAAGCACGTCAGTTAATTAGAATCCCAAAATAATAACCGGAAGGAAAAAGAGTTGGTTCGAAAAGTTGAGTGTAAAATTTAGGAACAGTGTTAGAAGTTCTACCACTTAATCCAAAGAATAAACCTGTTTTCATAAATACGAGTACTTTCCTTGATTTAATTAAGTTTAAAACTATAACAGAATATAATATTGTCTCTTAATTCATTAAAAAAAATACAATTCACTTTTCCAGAGAAGTAAGGTTAATAAATCGGTAGAATGAATAATCCCCGGTATGTGTTACATGCAATATTCAATAACTTGTTTCTCACGTTTTTCTGAGACATCGCCCACTTTTCTTCATACTAGAGACATATGTAATGGAGATTTTACTGAAATCAACAGGGATATTTTTAGATGTACATTCTTTAATGTGATATTGATTGCTTGCGTCCTTGCTAGTAACTTTCTTATTATAAGCTTTTGACTTCCATAATTGATTTTTCCGGCCTCCGTGTCGGAGTGATGAGCGGAACGTTCTAGGAAACCAGAGCAGAGGCGCAACCACGATTTTTTGTCTGAGGGGGGGGGGGGCAAGTACCAGGATAAACGTACCAATAATAATATTTTTTATTATTATTACTACTAGTAGTAAATAGTAGTAGTAGTATCAAAGACGTGATTATTGTCATAAATTACGCAAAAAGTGGGTAGAAGTCGGCGCTAAAGCATTTGTTTGGAACAAATGATTTGAAATATTTTTCAACACGTTCAATTTCACATTAGCTAATAATGGCATTCTCTCTTTTACAATTTTTTTCATTTAGATCGCTCGGCATCCATGGCCGACTCCCGGCGAACCCTAGCTACGGCTCTGAACTTTACGAGACTGAGAAACGCAGGAATTGCGAGCAAGAAAATTTTACGAAATGTATTTTTAGTTGCATAAAATTTGAAATCGAGAGGGGAATTACTCCTCTGTGCCCCTGCAGGTGCCCTTGGCCGCTAACCCTTGCCCCCCTAGAATTGACTTCCGTCGAAGGTTGGGGGGGGGGGGGGCAATGCCCACCCTGTAGTTGCGCCACTGAGGCAGAGTACCTGGGTTCGAACACAGAGTGAGGCATGGATGTATCATCCATTTAATCAATTCATCCTCATCCAAGAGGTATGGACCCGGTGGAGGTACAAGTGGTTCGGATCCCACTTTAAAACTGTAGGTCCAGTCCCGATTAGCCTTACTGTGCATAAAGTGGACTTAAAACACCAAATCAACCAACCAATCCAAGAGGTATGGAAAGCGACGTAAAATAATCAGAAAATAAATAGAACTAGAACCATCTTATTTTCTTCCGTTCCGTTAAATTCACACGGGCTACTTCCGGCACTAGACCGAAGTGTTTATTTTTCTATAAAGATGAACAAAAATTGCTTATATCTTCATAACCATTAACAATACCGATATTTTGCTTTCTCACCTAATTGTTAATAAAGGTTGCGTGTCGGGAATATTGTTAGATCACTATTAGGAATGCAAAATCCTAACAGTTCCCCTTCGTCCCAAGTGCTACTGTGTAACGTTTATTTTACCAGATCTTACATTTGTCACTGATATTTGTCAGTTAGATGCGCAACTTGCGTAGGTGTAAAGAAATTTAAAAATTGAAAGACACAAAAAAATAACAAAATCAGTCACTGCAAAGATGTTTCTTTTGAAAACACAAGATATATTTCAACATATCGTTAAAAAATGGTGTTATTTTAATTGTTGAGACTAACAGCACGTGTCTCCAAACCAATACAGATTTGGTACAGTGACTTCCACAGTTTTTGAATAGCGCCGTAATCTTATCCCGTTGAAACACGCGTGGTCAAGCGTGACATTCGTAGAAGGTCTTCCTTTAACTGAACAGGAATCATAAGTGGATTCGTGTTTTTTTTTTTTTTTGTTTTTATATATATATCTGGAGTTTGTCCAGAGTTGTGATTTAAATTAGACTGCATCAGTCTTTGCAAGTAATAAGTCGATAAGTTAATTCTCGATGAACTAACAGAAGTAACTTTACCACACTTTTTAACACTTAAGATATTAGCTCTGCGAAAACTAGAAATTAGAAGAGTTATTTGGACATTGTTTCTGTGGGCATGGGACTAGAACTAAAAATAGATTTCCTCTTTATTGGATGATAAATTAACGCTTTAATTGACGTTTAAGCTTGAAATTGGCATGTATGGGATTAGAAGAATTAATTTTAGACAATGGCGTAATTTATTAAAAGTCTGCAATTGAATACCATTTTTTTTCCGTTTGAGGAGTATTTCTAAGGTTGAACGGGACGTGTTCAAAGGCTGAAAGCCGATAACCCCTCTCCTTAAATGAGCCACTGGTTTTTGGAAAATGACCGATGTTGAGTTGCTCAACAAAAGGTAGGTGTAAAATATCGTGTCGCTGTATACCCTATTTCTAGTCGATAAATAATGGCGTCCATCACCGCTGGTTGCTTATGTTTCGCATACTATTCATGTGCAATACATTTTCTACATTAGCTTATACTTATTTATCCTCCAAAGGTTGGTTATGAAAGAAGCAAACCAAAAGACCAAAAAAAAAAGTCTATTTCGTAAAGAAATTACGAACACACGAATTAACCGATTGACAAGCCTCTATATGCTCATCGTTAATCTAAATGCAATATGGCAGAAAGAAAATGGGATTTTCATGTCAAAATACTGAAATTAAACGTTTGTTCCCTACAAGTTACGAAGCTGTGCAAACCAGCACAAAGAGCGCTTGAATGATCGGATTCTGATTGTTATAAAATGTGGACCTCGGTTTAAGAAAGGTAGGAGGCTTTCCAATAATATCTAATGGAAAGTTGAAACCTGTTTTGGAAGCTCAGACTGAATCCTTTTGAGGTTCAAGATAAAGAAACCCTCATAGGTTGCTATTTCACACGTCCATAAAAGCACACTCTAGAATCGATTACGATAAACAATTGGCGTCGAAAGCGTCCGTGTGCGGTCAAAATGGCGGAGGTCAGAACGCCATGAGTCTTCGAGATGATCAACATGAATTTCTTGAAGAAAAGAATGAAGGAGAAAAGTGGGTTAATGACAAATTTTACGACGGCGGTGATTCGCATCAACTGCTAGCTTAACAGAAGATTTCCATTTATTGCCGCAATTAAAAAAATCTGGCCTTTTGATTTTTGAAATGAGATTGGTTTCGCTTTTATGCGGCGTGCCGCCAACCCTTTGCTTCAATATTTTCAGCCAAACCAGTAGGTGGAGTTAGTCGCAGTCTTCCTGAAGCTATATCTGTTGTGCAGAGCTAGATATTCTTCTGTCTTGATTCTATGCTCTGTGCCCGGAGCAGACAATCAAATATAATATTTAACTACGCTGTTAAAAATAGGGCACGTTCTATTACTTACTTTATTTTCAAGTTTATAAGCTTCATAAGTAAGAATCACCCTTTACAAAGAAGAAAGACTTCTGCAAATACGCTGTATGAGAAACGAATTGCATGTAGTGTTGCAAATACGCTGTATGAGAAACGAATTGCATGTAGTGTTGTATTGCTAAGCCAAGTAAGTGTCTGTGCAACGTAAGTCAGTTGTCGACTAACAATTTCGTACATGGTTGAATAGCCAGAAAGTTGTTCTAGTACGAAACCCATCTCTGTTCGCTTCTTTGTACAGCTTATTTGGAAAAAAAATGTGAATTGAACATACAGTTTTCGTTTACGTAGTTGTATTTTCCATTTCTTTTGAGCAACCAGTTGTTCTTCTATGTGAAGGTGACAATTTTCCTTACCAAGTTGAAAAAACACGAAAATAAGATGAATCAATATGTTTGAATGTCATACCTCTATAAGATTTACCAACTAAATAATAATTTAACCGAAAACTTTAAGATATAGTTATCCCAGTAGAAATTCATAATAAAATAAATATTACTAAATTTAAAAAAAGATATACTTAACATCTCCAAAATTAAATCCTTAGAATAAAATCCAGCCATAAACAGCATTCCACATAGAGCAAGACTAGAAATTATCATACATCTGAAGACATATTGGAAGGTAAAAAACACTGTTGAATGCAGGTTTTGATCAGCTGCTTCCACCATCAAGTACAGTAACTAATATAGGAAATTGCGATCTAGTTGGCAAAAATCTATGAAGAGTCAGCTGGAAAGCATGTATTTCCAGTTGGAAGCCTCGCACAGTAATTAGTTAAGTAGCAAATCTAGTTCGTACGTTTACAGCCTATTATTGATTCCTCTTTACCTATCAAGTCTTTGGAAAACACATAAGAAAAGGTTTAAAAGCAGTTTGTGGGCAAAGTATCAAATACATCGAAGAAGTTGATACGAATTAATAATGTGAACGTCTAATTTATTTCATGATGAATAAAAAATAGGCAAATCCACTTTCTGACGATTACTTAAAGATCCGGACTGAAGTGATCTCCATAATCAAGTTTTCTTAAACAGTTTAGGCATTATATCTGATAAGCTTGTTCCTAATGCGAGCCTAAGCAGCTCAAGCTATCGAAAGACCAACCCATGCTGTGATTAACCGAATCGAGAACCGGTTCCAGGACACACCACTAAATTGAGTCCCAGGTGTAGCCGTGGTACTTTTATACCAAGCTGATCCCAAACAATCTCTTTTTTAGCTCTTCGAGCGCCAACCGCCAATGATTTCGTCCTCCTTGCATCTAACAAGAACAACACAAAGGAGAATAATGACGAGTCAATTGGACATCAAAGGGATATGTCGGCGAGATTCAGTCACTTACAGTTATTCCCTTTGTTAAGTCATTCCTCCCCTCCTTCGGTGGAACACATGAATAGGATTCCTACCTCAAATCATCGGTACCAATTATCCATTTGTGAAAGATCCGAGTGATTGTGATGAAGATAACTTACTCCAGTTTTTGTTCATTAGCGCAAAGTCCGCGGTAGATGGACGCAGAGTTTCCCGATATACATACCGAAGGATTATGATCGATATATATCGAAGTACCGAAACCGAGATACAAGCTGCACTTTGAAACAGAATAAGAAAGGGTAAATTATTGGAAAGAATGCCTTAATATTTACTAAATTCTTATGCCTTTTCTTCGCTCTGTATTGTGATATTTTTCAATCTAAATTGCATTGCTTTCACAGTGTGTACTATCTACTGACAAAAAAGTTCTGAGAATTGATGGGATCTGGAATTAAACGTGGAAAATTTTCTGAAAGTAGAATGTTTATTAACAGCTTCAAAGAAACAAATCATTGATTTATTCACACACACCCCCTAAAAAGCCGCCGTGGTCTAGTCCATAGGGCGTATGACTGCCACGCAGGAGATCCGGGTTCGATTCCCGGAGTGGGTGATCTAAGGTCCGAATTTTTCCGAGCTTGTTCCCGCATAAAGCGGCTCTGGGGCTCACCCAGCCTCAAATCAATGGGTATCTTCTGGAGGGTAACGGCGGCCGGAGAATGGTACTGATCTCATGACCTTCAAAATGGCCTAGAACGAGAATATATGGGGCCCTACCCCCACATACCCTAAATGTGCCTTCATTGCATGGTGTTATATGCACGGGAAACTATACCTTTACCTTATCCCCTAAAATCCTCTTAATTTTCCAATTTTTTAAATTTGTTTAAAAGGACTAATTTGTGACGATTTTGACTCTTCATGTTGTATTTATACATCTTGAGAACATACTTCCGCTCCGTCAGTTTGAAGTTTACAATAGACACGTGGTCGCGATAAACAAAAGGAAGTAGATAAGCCACTTTAATCAGGCCCCCTCCTTCCACATTGGGTAACGCTATCCGATAGTGGTGGCCAGCTTCGGTTTCCAGTTCATGCACACACACATGTATCAGGTGCAACACTCCAGGAACTTTTCGCACGTGCAAAATTATAAAAAAAAGAAAAAGTTCATTCGCAATGTTAACCTACTGTATAATGAAAAGCTGATTTATGCAAACTGCAAACTTACGCAAAGAGGAGACCAAAAAAAAAAAACAAGTAGCATAAGTAGAAATTTGCGGAAGAAACACGCAGATACCGATCAAAATTAAGCAACTTATTAGCAACGCAGCATATGCCGGAGTGGCGTAGCTCGACGACAAAGCTGTCAATTTACATGAACGTTAAGTGCAGGGTGCGTTTTGTGTTCTGCACGCGAGGGTCATAAAGTACCTCGCGCTGCTGACCACACGTATACTCGCTCCAATGGAGTACTTTAATTTATACTTTTTCACCGTGCATAACTGCCGCTTTTGCCGGATTCAATCAACTTTTTGACTTGAGCGCAGCGCTGCGAATGCTGTCTGAAGTATGGAAACCGCACTGTTATTATCGAGCGCCATCCTGTTTATCGGATTCTCAAGCTGATCACTGAGAAGTAATAGCAAATGATGTTTCTTGTTCGTGCTACGTTTCAGGCTGTGGTATTACAGAAGTTAGGGGTGGAACCGATTCTATCTTTTATAAATCGAGACAAGAACCAGCGAGACCAAGAACGAGACGGACGACTTGAGACAAGGTCAATATTTATTGTCCAAAGCTATAATATGGCAACACGGGGACACTGTTGTGTAGCGTACAAGAACATACGTTTCTAGATTTATAGTAAGTATTTTTTATATATATATATTTCGAGAACGAGACATGTATTTACATACCGAGACGACACCGAGAGCCTCCCCGATGGTGCAGTGGTAGCGTTTCCGCCCTCTTAATCAAGGGGTCCCGGGTTCGATACCCGGTCGAGGCACATAGTGGTTCGGATTCCACTGTAAACTGCAGGTCCAGTCCCGATTAGCCTTTCTGTGCATAAAGTGCACTTCAAAGCAAGAACTCAAACTCAGTCTCCAAGAGCGAGAGGAGCATTGTGTCTATAGTCTCGTCATTTCTCGTCTGAGTACCATTGCGAATAGAAATCGTTGTATAGGATTGTGTAGAAAGACTAGGTGGAGAAAACACCTACTAAAGAATATTATCACAGTAATGAAATAGCTTTCGTTTTGAAATGCCTTTCATTTGGTTATTAAGAAAACCATGTAATTTTTTCCCTGTGCAACAAGATTGTACATTTTTAAGTCGCCTCCGACTGTTTGGGGTTCGAGTGTCGACCAGAGCATTGTTCTTTCATGTATTTCCTCTGAACATCATTCATCGTATAGACCTTGTTAACCTAAAAAACAGTGAAAAGTGAGATTACTACTAATCAAATGTAAATCGTATAATATATCATCAGGCAAAATGAGTGTACTATTTATTTGCTATGATCAAGATTGTAAAACCAAGAACATGTTTTGTTATAATCACACCAAAACTTCCATCACAGCAATATAATGACCCATTATTTTAGTTTCTTTGGTATGTAGTCAGGTCAATCTCTCCGCACCCTCTCCAGCAGGAATTTTGAAAGTTTACTTTTTTGCATTGTACAGTCAACGGCAAAGATAATGGTAAGCAAATTGTCCCCCGCTCTTTTCATTACTTTTTTATTCCTCATTCCGTGTTGTTTTAAGGAATGAAACTATGTTTTTTCTTAATTTGAATTTGAAATTTTGGGTGCGTCAGCACTTAGGCTATTTTGCAACCCGTCACATTCTACGGGGGACAGCCCCTTACCATTACAAATAACAACTCTAACGTTGCATAGCTAAAAATCTTAAAATATTCTGACTTCTGTTAAAAGCTGAGGCTCTAAACGGGCACTCAGCACACACAAGGACAAAAGACAGGACAACACACACAAAATTATACTGGCCATAGTGCCAGTCGCCAGAACCTCGTTCGTCTGCAAAATACAGTCAGGGTGTACTGCGTGGAAGTGAGGTTGAACTATGTTGGTTCTAAGCAGGCACTGTTTTCTGCTTGTTGACGTCTTTATTTCAATTCATTGTCATCACATTGTGTAATTCAGAGCGAATGAAACTGGTGGTGGACAATTCGCCTACTGTTTCTTTCGCCGTTGGGTGTACATTTTTACGTACTGTGACGTTCAGGTGGTTCAAAGCACCATCAACCTTCACAATTGAAATATATTATATCCTCATGTTTATGTACAAGATTTTTGTACCAAGCAGATAAATCAACTGCCGCGCAGTCAGCTGTCATTATTATGGAATCAACTTTCATTCATATTTCCACCATAAGTGGTGCCGACGTTCGACTGTCAGCTACAACTCTATTCTCAATATAATTGAGATTCGTACAGGTACAGAGACTATACGGTATATCGAAAAATCGACTGTCCAACCTAAACTAACAGAATCAGTGATATCTGTAACTGCGCTGAAATAACCGTAGCTTTAGAATCACACTCTTGGTTTGTTTTGCAGAAATATTCAAGCAAAGTCTTTTTCAGTTCCTGTGCTCTGTTTAGCCCTTGCGCATTTTATGTTTTAAAAACACTGAGTTTCATTCGCAAATTGCCTTACCTAGTTTCTCACTAATAAAATAGCATTATGTATGCAACGAACAAGAATTTACATACTAATTGGTATGACATAAGTTTATGTGGCTGTTATGCTCTGTTTAATTTGCTTAGTGCAGCAGATTAAGGGGAAAAGTATTAAAATTATAGGAAATGTGATAAGTATACATACACTCGCCTCTGTAATGCGGTGGACCATTTCCTTGTACAGCATATTTGGAAGGAACTAATATTTTTGTGATTGGTTTAAAATCGTCTTTTAAATTTGATTCATTCATCTCCTAGAATGTAAAAGCAATTTCTAGCTGAGTTAACAAAGCGTGACTAACAGTGCCGCATCTACCCCTGGGTCTCCGGCCTTGGGAGCCTGGTGCGGGTCACACCCTGCTTGCAACAAACTCCAAAACTAAATGTTAAGAGCTCTAAACATAATCTGAACCTGGGATTTCAGATTCTGTGTTTAATATGATTTGTGGAAAAGTTGGATACAATTTTTGAAATGCAGAAAAAAATTGGCTGTGTACATATGCCCCAGTACTTACTTAATTAAACATACCATATATTTACTGTATACATTTACAATTCAAGAATAAACTCGTAGACACCCAATAAGTAAGGCTCTAAATTTTTCGCTTTATTTGCAATTTTTTGTGTTCTTTTTTCAAAATTCCAGTATTTTTTTTCTTAAAAAAATACTCTGCAGAATTTAAGCGACAGAATTCCAGGGCTATAATGAACGTTGATAATTACAAAAAGGAATGGTAAATACTTTGTTCTGTTTAAAACATGATTATTATTGCTTACATAAAATTCAGTCAAAAAGATGTTACATTTTGTTTGCATGACCGATAATTTAAAAAAATTATGTATGCACTGTTTATTATTATTATTATTGTACAGTCACGGACACTGCCTACTTGTAACGATTCCATTGAAAGTCAACGTATTCATTACAAGTCGTCAGTGTCCGTGACTGTACATTCCCTGCGGGTAACGTATCGTGGGTCAACGCCAGGCACTGCAGAAATAATTAGTTTCCTTGCCAGAATATTGTCGCATCACTTAATACTCGCGTATTAATAATAACCCGTGGCAAATGTCTAATTTCCCGGTATTTTTTCGCTACATGACCTTAAAAGTGATGAACTTGCTACGAACAATGAATATCGCATAAGGGACGTTACGTTATTTCACGACGCTTCTCGGTGTTGCGATTGCGTAAAAAATTTAAATAAGAGCACAAGAATTACACGATGATTTGTGTCTGTGTTAGTTACATTTTGCGTGAATATAATTCTGCAATGCACATCAAAGATAAGTAGAATCATTGAAAAATATTCTGTTAGATGTATTCCTGCTGTGGCTCACGTTTTGTTTTCGTGAGATTTTAATTCATACTGTGACAATATAGTAGTGTATGCGCAGACAGCAGCTTCGATCTGTTAAATTTCAGAATTGGTGCGCAGCTCTGGACTAAATAACATAAACACTCCGTAACAGTAATGTAGCATTTGAATAATGAAAACAAAGTATTTATTCTAGGAATTTCATCCAGCATTGATTCATATATATTGCGTTTAATCTTCAAAATCCTTTTATACAGTTCAATATTTCTATTTCTTGGTAAGACTCAACCCCATCTGCCCTTCCCTTGCGTTCGCACTTAGACATTGCACCATTTTATTAGATTGCATTCTAGCTATCTCTGCTTTTTAATGGTGAAGTTCCACTGAGCAAACAATTAAGCAACATTGAGCATGAAATTGTAACGCATGTGGAATGTCTTTTCTGCAGATGCTACACTTAATCAATCCAGAGCATGCTACAGTGCTTTAGAGGCAAGTTAATACTTATTCCCTGTACACTGTGACAGCATGATGGCGAATGCTTCTGCAGCATGTTGCTTCAATGGCATTGGCCCCTTGATTCAGAATGTTGCTTATCTACCGACATTATCAAGACGAGATTTGGTACTGTCTCAATCTCGAGTTGTAAATGCCTGTCTCGTTCTTGGTCTCGTCTCAATTTACAAACGTTCGTCACGTTCTTGTTCCTGTCTCGTCCTCGAGTCTCCAAAAAATATATGAAAACATACAAGCGTCTCACTGCACAATTTTCATACAGTATAGAGGTCATTAAGGTAAAAAAACAACTCTTTTTTTATAATGTTTTTCTATGACACGCCTCTTTTCGAGCCTACGAGCTCTCGAAAAACGAAGTTTTATCCTTAAAAAAATTGCTACTACAACTATGTTTCGCCTTCTTCTTCTTAGAGAACCAAACCCAACCAGCCTAACCTAACAACAAAAGCATTACATAGACTCCACAAAGCTACCAGTCAATGGGAAAGCTTAAAACAGTTGTAGCAGCAACACAGTATGAATATGCAGCCACGCACTACAGGTATTGCCACTAAAGGAGCGACTGTAATTAATAAACAAAATACATATGTGACGTCTATAACGAAAATCCGGGGAAGAAGAATATACCAAATGATAGACATCAAAATAAATGGGTCCTACGCTGCTACAAAGCGAAGGGCTGAACAGCATGGAGGTTGCAAGGAAGGACCTGCACCTGGGCAGAAAACAATGAACGAATAAATAAACAATCAGATAGATATTCGCTTGGTATGTCTGAAGAAGTCGCAGAGTAAAGCAAACTTGTTTAGTTCAATTTTTCAATATCCTACCGCAGAAGTATCTAACGATATGAAGTGTCTCGGACACTGTTTCATTTTCGTTTCGATGTTCAATGGTCTGCTTTGTAGAGAAATATCGAAGAGTCTGGTCTCGTTCTTGTCTCGAAATTTAAGTCGAGACCGAGACTTGTCTCGTTACCATCCTTGTGCTTATCTATTTTTTTTTTTAAAAAAGTACAAAATTAACGCGTCATCAGCTGTAAATCTAACAGACTTTTGATTGATATCTGAGGGAAATTTTGGAAAAGAGGCAAATGAAATCTGTGCGTATTCTGTTTCACGCTGCCTTCACACAGTCTTAATGCGTCACCGCTTGTGTGTGTCTGTCTTGCGTGTTTTGTCTTTCTTAATGTTACCGACTATTTCATGCATTAAATTTTACAGTTGCTGGCTTAAAACAGCTGCGAAGAGGGTGACATGACGGCCGAACGAATGGCTAAGAAAGCAGTGGGAGCTGCAACGACGAAATTCATTAATTTTGAAACACGTAGAAACAAATGAAACAATTTACACTGAAGTTGCGTATGTTGCATGCTACTTCGATGTGTGAGGTCTCTTAGTGACGATGAATTGACGCTAACGCTGCGTTAGAACTGTTTGAAATTCCCTTCGAGAATAGCGATGACACATTCTGCATAGGACGATAAGTGGACTAAATGCGTGTTATAGACAGGGACAGTAGGGGTAGACAGTAATGGTGGAAAGGACTTCCCGCCAGGAAGTAAACATGCACTTTTCTGAAGCTGAACTTGCTTCCAATAAAGTTCGAACCTGCTTAACTTTCACTGGCTCACAGAGGAAACGTAACGGTCAAGTGACGTACTTGCAACTAGTGCTGTTCCGTTGTAAACACTTATCGTCCACTAGATATTGCTGGGTCAGCGCCAGTGTGGTAGTGCACGGTAATGAATTGTAGTGAAACCAGTGTTGTGAAAAAGGCTAATACGACTGGAGCAGTGATGAAATAATGCGTTTTTAAGACGTTTATCAAAATTATGAACTTTTGGGGGGAATATTCGGCATCCTGATTACGTAACAAAAAATGTGTAATGATCAAACTGAGGGACAAGTTGATCATGCAATAAACTGCATTACAAGTTATATTTTTACGTCCAAAAATAATAAGCACAAATACAACGTACAAGCAAGAAATCGACTAGCTGTCAGTACAAGTGTATTTAGCTGCCAATACTGGCTACGTGTGGAAGCACGGTTTTAACAGTTGGTTATATCACCCCCGAATGTTCCCGTCTATAACGTGTACAGTGTTAACATAGCAGCCGACTGCAACTCCTGGAGAAAGGCCACAAATGCTGAAGATGTACCTGCAGCAGTACAACTACAATACCACAACAAAAGTCACTTAGCAGCGAAACTTTATGCAACCAAATATCCAATATTGTGATATGTATACTATATTTTGAAGAAGGTCAATAGACATATTTTTATGTGCAACAGCATACATGTAATTTGTCACAAAAGAGATGCAACAAAGTAGTGAAAAATGTAACATCCGCACTCCACTCTCAGTATATTACGGGACAAAAGACTACATTTCGAAGTTACATGAACGAGTTGAGTGCAACGCAGTAGCACACTATACTCGGAAGGCTCCTGGATGTGTGTCACAGGATACGCAGCTTTGTTCAGTAATGTGTTGGACATCAATTTTCCTGTTTGTACGAGTCGTTTTTAAAAAAAGTCCCTAAATGTAATTTTCTACTGGTGCGAGAGGCAGCTGTGCTTGAGAGATCTCACAACAGATTGCTCTGAACTGGATTACATAAAAGTAAACTTTGACTAAAATGTCCCCAAAACTTAAAGATTTTTCTTGCAAGAAGTGTGTAAAAGTTAATAACAAAATACCACAACTATGCATTTCCAGTCTATTAACTGCATGAAATGTAATAAATAAATATAAACAGCTGTGCTGGACAAACATTCATCTGGTGAATTAAGTAGAAGGCTACCAAGGATCATATTAATAAAGTGGAAATAATATTTTATTATTTTCGTTAATTCATAATTATTATTTCTAGTATTCCATTTTATGTCATTTTTCTGATCCCTCCCTTCAAAAATTTCGGGCGACGAGTATAGTTGAGGGTTAGGCTTCTTCCTCAAAAGAACAAGCGCCCTGCAATGTATTTTTAACAGGTGTTCTGTCGAGCTCCAATATCAGAGTAATACCACAGACAATGTAATACCGCATTTGTCTGTGGTAATACCTGTGTGCACTGCCGTGTGCTTCTGGTCAATCTTGCGGGCGGCATCCAACCGCCCTTCCCCTAGCAACCTCGGGTGTTGTCAAAGCATCCTGGTCTCCGACTTCTGTTGACGACCTCCACCCCTCAGTGATTGTTGCTGATTGTTATAATTAGCTCCAGGGTGGAGCAGTCTATCGGGTTTCCTGAGGAGTTCTTCTTTTTTAGGTCCTTCGCTCCTTGAAGGGTCGGATTGTGCTCTGGTGATATATTGCAGCCAGCGAGGACAACTGGAAATGTGGACAGCGCATTCCAGCGACCTTCTTCCTCAACAATTACGGTAGTCTTGGGGCTTCTTAATGGAGCCCCAGCCATTATCTAGATTGTGCAGTTCGTCTTGTAATTCTCCAAAATCGTTCCTCTGGATCGACGGAAATTATGGAGGTCGTGGAAGGGGCTGGAGAGACCCATTCACATTTGCCTTCGACGCAGACTCTCAGCTTGAAAAGGAGGAATGGCCTGTAAATATTCGTACTCTGGAGAAAGTAGATGTGAACAATAGGGAAAATTACTTCTTTTTAACGTATTATTCAAATTTTATCAAACTATTCCTTACGATGCTTTGGAACTTTCATCTTCTTAGATGAAAAAGTTATTTCAAATACAGAAGAATCCAAATCATATCCTGAAAATGATATTCAACATGCAACCAAAGTATAGGAACATTTTCATGCAAAAAATAATGTTTCATTCATTTCATACCAATTAAAATAAAAATGAAACTCTTCATTCGCACATATAAATGATTACTTTGTATCTTTCGACTAATTTCGATGATCCACTGTCGCCATTTACAGAGAAATTAGTTTACTTGAGGACTTAAATACAGTCATAAATTTCCCTCCAGTTAGAAGCAAAATGTAATGTTTTTTCTTAATTTTACATTATTTGGCTCATTGGTAACTTTTTCTCTATTATTTACAATTTTTTATAACTGCATTTTCCTCGAGGATAGTTTCGTGCATTTTATAGTTTGATTCTCGCGAAATGTTGCAACCGAAAATCCATTTTCTACTTTCTATTCAAGTGCATTGAGAGAGTGGATGCAACTTCTTGGTGTCTGTCGCATATAATAACAGAGACAAAATTGAAAGTTTGAGGCAACTGGGAATAAAAAGTATATAATACTACCAGTTAATTGTTTTTCCTCTTAGCTTCAATACTTTAATCCACCAATCATCTGGTTGTGCACAATTATTCAAGTACTTCCACGTAACGTGGATTTTTTTTTTCACATGCACATTTACTTATTTTCCTACTCTTTGTTTACAAGTCAGCTCTCGAACATGGCTTCATGAAACACCTAATTTTAAGGATATTTGAGCATTTTTAGGCCATCTTCTGAACTCTAGTTGTGACATATCGTGCTGACTTTTTGTGCTATCAGTTCTGCTCCTAGTACAGTGGCGGCGCCACTGAACGGACACCGTAATTGTTATGCCCAGTATTACTTTCGATCATCTGTAGAAAAACGTCTGGGTTGACATTTTAGTAAAGGTATCCAGGCTACATTCTGTTTATTCCTCTTTCATCTAATCTCATTTATCGCGATTAACTTGAAAGAGGTAGAAAAGTGACATTAAACAATCAAATACAAACTTTTTCACAACCAGGGAACCTCCTTTGTTCCTATCTTTGAGATCTCAACTTGTAACTATTGCCTATCTGCAGTACGCTATTTCATACCTTATATGTACCATCTCGTTATTAATATGATCCCCATGCCACTATAAACTCTGGACTGAATTATATTAAATAGTGTATGATTGTATTTCTACTTGTGTTTTTCAATCTAAAAATCTCAATTTGACGATAATGCCCCATTACCTACCAGTGATTGACCCGCATGAATAGAAGTGTCTTTGTACCAAAAGCAGCTAACAAACTCTTACAAATTTCAATGCGAAATTTGTAAGAGTTTGTCGGCTGCTTTTGGTATTCGGGAGTTTCATTTGTGAAGTAGCCTATGAGTTGTTTAGGTCCTCATTTGCACGAAACTACTTTTCTGAAGTATCTTTTACAAGACTCTCCAATAAATCAACGTAAAGTAACGCAAATGCGGGAAAATTAATTACATAGAAACTGTTCAGATTGTCCATATCACCAGGCTGTGACGTCATCTGTGTTTATTATTCCAGAGGGTTTCATCGTTGTGTATTTCTCCATGGGTTGATTAAGGTCAACTTGATCTTTTCTTTTTTTAGATCTTGCACCAAACTAAATAAACCTACCCAGTACCATTAAATGTTGCAGCGGCAATTCCTCGGTTGTTTGTTTGTGTAAATTAAGACGCATTTGGAGAGGCTGTGTACAACTTCTGCCGACTTTATGTCCCGTGAAGCAGATATAATGTTTGTGGTAAATAAAAAGGAACATGAAGCAAAGCTTCAGTGATTCTCGATTGTTTGTGCTTCTTTTATGTCCTGCTGTTTTCAAGCCTTCTGCCTTCCTGGTCAAGCGGTTTGAAATTCATGTTTTGACTAAGTCTGTCTTCACACGGGACCACTTTGTGACTCTACCGAGTGGTGTGTTTGTGTAATGTTCCATGGGCGTACACTAGATTCTGTAATAGTATACGTCAATTGCGTTGAAATTTTCCAAGCGCCGCTAAGCAGATGGTTTAATCAAGTCAGCCGTGAAACTATGATGAAGTGTGGGTGCATGAGTATTACGAAGCGAATTGTCCATCATAATGTTCAATCTCTTTGTTTTAAGGAATGAGAGTTTCAAGAATTGAAACAAAACGACAAAGAAGCTGATGAGAAACCTCTTCACTAACACGTGTAAATAGTTAATTTAATTTATTTACCTCTTTAGACGTAGGATGCAAAAGAATAATGAAAATAGTCATGGACGATTGAATCCCACTGTACAGGGTCAACGAAGTTAGTAATAAGTTATGTTCTATACATCGTATATTGATACACCTGTAGATTGAATTGTATATTCTGTAAATATGCTATATAATGAAACAAACTGCCGGAGTACTTTTTTGAGGCCAGTGTACAACTACTCTGAAAATGCATAGTTTCCATTAATGTACAATCACCGGCAATAAAAATGGGGACTCTAGATTCTAAAATATATACGTCACTACAATGCGTTGTGTGTTGCCTAACTCTATGACGATGACCGCACTAGTAGCAACATTTCAACAGCAAGTTCGGCCACCGCTATACAGTTAGGCAACACACACAACACATTGCGGTAAAGTGTATATATATCAGGATCTGGGTGTGCCATTTTCAATACCAGTGACTTAGATACAGTAAAACCTCGTTAATCTGGACTAATGGGGGATAAGTTGACCGGTTTAACGAAACTCCGGATTAACTGAAATAACCTAAAAGAACAGTAGAAAGTGCTTAAAACTCAGTTTATAGCAACAAAACACGTTTATTATGGTGTATTTAAAGGACATAGGCCTAAATACACTATACAGTACAGTACAAAGTCTGCGGGAAACAGAATTTCATCAGTGGTTGACTGCCTTTTCTTTGGGAAGTTCTCTTGTTGACTTCTAGCCACATTTAAAACCTTGCATTCTGCTTTTTTTTCCTTTTGCCTGTCCAGATCAAGCGAAGTCCGGCTTATCGGGGTCCGGATTAACAAGGTTTTACTGTATTTCGTTTAGAATGCATTGTGAGTGCTATGCTTGGCGAATTGTTGTTTCTGTTTGTTGTATTTTTACCATTTTTAAAAACCTAAGATTGATGGAACTAGTAAGCCAGTCACGTTCACCATCATTAAGATTTCATGAAGCCAATAGTTATTCTACTGAATATTAGTATTATGTAATTATACTTATTTCTTTAATTCCCTGATCTGCCATCGGCGGAGGGTTACCAAGTTTGTGAAGACTCAAATGTTTTGGTCATGTTTATAAATAACATTACATCTAAGGGTGTCTTCATTATGTTCGATTCTGAGTTGCGAGCAATCGATCGTAATCTTAGGGATCTCCTACATCGAAGTAACAACTTCGTGCTTTCTGGGAGTAGGGTGTATCATGCTATTCATTTATAAAATCCATAGAAACAAAGGAAAACATTCACACTGAAGAGCTACCCTACTTGCGTCAGAATCCTCTCATTTGTTTCTGTTTATTTTAAAAATGAATACCATGCATCTTACTCCCAGAAAGCACGAAGCTGCTACTGCGGTATACGAGTTCCCTTACGCAGGGTGAAGCAAAAGTAACGACCAGTTTGTTTTTTTTGCTAACTTTTCTTTTTTTCTAAGATGATAAAATATGCTTTTTAAGTAACGGACATTTTTTAAGCGTCCGCAGTACGCGTATAGTTTTACAAACCGGACTTTTCCCCACTAATTGCTTTTTTTATAGTAATTATTCACAAGGAACGCTCCATTTTCCGTACGAATGTTTTAATTTAGGTACGCCGTGCTTGTTAAAATAGACTTGTTTTCTAAATTAATTACCAACAAATTAATCTGTGGCCCTTAAATCAGGCGATCTTGGAGGCCATGATATGTTACTTATTTTTTAAAAATATCTGGTTATTGAATATTGATTGATTGATTTGGTTTATTTTACTTTGCTTTTCTCCCACTTTTGGCTAATCACAAAGATGAGGATAAGTGATGATACAATGAAATTGCTGAAGGTACACTTACAAAGAATGCCCATTCCCAGGCCGGGATTCGAACCCGTTATCCCTGGCGTCCTAACCACTTCGCCACGGAGGCTGGGAGGTTATTGAATATATTCCCAAAATTCAAAGTATAAATCCATAATTTCGGTGCGTTGCTCGACAGTGTAATTTACAGTAATAAAATATCCCGTATATATATTTGCCTCCATACAATAATGTGGAAAATTAATTTTAAAAAAGGAATTACGATTTATAAAACCACACTAGTGAATTTTCCTCGCCCTATATTTAGACTTCATTTACAGTAACATTTTTTTTATTTGTTTTCCTCCGTGGCCATGCGGTGTAAGGCGCCTTGCTTTGGACTCAGAGTGCGGGACGGCATGGGTTCAGTCTCTGAGTTCTCGGCTTGTGTTAAGGACCTGCTGGCAACCCACCATCATGAGGAAATTGTGGAGCTACGAGTGAGTAGCGTAACCCGGTCACGGATATCTCCTATAACGGCTGAGGGTTCGAAGTGCTGACCCCAAGAAACGCCATTACCGGTTGAAGATGTCCACACCTCTAGGTAGGATTGTGGAAGGGAGACTGGCAATCGGGAGGGGTGCAGTCCACTAGCGCATAAAAATGTGAAAGTGTGCACTCGTGGTATATGAAAGGTGCGACGAGCGCACAACATCCAATGCTGCGTTGCCACATCTATGATTGTGTAATGACTAGGTTAGGTTAGCTTCGACTATGTCTCTGGTGTCTCCCTCCTTCTGCAGCGATACATTGCCCGTCTTACGAGGCCAAATTCTTTGAGATAGTGAGGTTATTTAAATGGAATAGGGTGTTATGAATATAGTTATTCACATAATATATGATACATAATATGTCAGCTTATAAAGACCCAGCCGGGGTCCCTTGAAAGGCAAAAACAGAAAATGTCGCCATGGATTATGTGCGCTCATGGTATACATTTTTAACCACAAGTGCACGCAGCCTTTTGCTTGTGCGATCCCGGACTAAGGTCGTCGGGAGATAGGCCAAGGCTCTTACAGGTTGTAGAGCCACGGGTTATTATTATATTATATATATTTTGTTTATTTGCACTCAAAATTAAGATTTTATTATTAATCCTTAATTTCCCCTCCTTCTTTTAAAAGTAATTCAAAATTTACCTACTCTGAGGGAAATTTCCCTCGAATTACCATCCTGCACGGCACACTCACCTTGATTCTTCCCCGGGATAAACACAATGTAAAAATAGCAATTCCATGATTTTTTTGTCAGTGTCACGGACAGTGAGCAAGAGTCAGTAAACTCGCCCGTCGCGTGCGGAAGATTGCTTTTTTGGCGTCTTATCACGCATGTGCATCTGTGCCTTATCCCAATGAAATTGTAAACAGGGTGAGTGGGTGTAAGTTTTGAAGACTTGCCTCATAAACCGCGCCAGCGTTTAATAAAAAGAAGAGGAGGAAGGAAAAAAAAAAAAAGAGTCGCTGTCTTTATATTCTGTGACGTTTTAATCTCGGGGCAGAACTTATCCAGGGGGAAATTCATTCCTTTCGCCCAGGCAGCTCGATCTGATAACTCTTCTAGCAATCAAATTAACTAAGAATGCTGGCTCCGCGGCGAGAAGTTGCTCGTAATTATGTGCTTTGTACGTGAAGTGAAGCGTTCGCAAGCGGCAAATGTAGGTCTTGGCCCGCAGCGGTGTGCTGGGGAAGGTGGAAGCAAATTGTTGAAATTTTGTTAATTTACACAGTAACTTTTCTATCTCAGAATGCATTTACCAGTACGATGGATATAGTGGAATAAAATGGAAGAGGTGGGATGCATAAATGTTACCAAGCAAGTTGTCCACCATCATGTTTATTCTCTTTGTCTTACGCAATAGCATGATGAATTGAAACAAAACGGCACACAACTTGCTGACAATTTCTGCACCAACATACGGTAAAATGCGTTCTTTACAAGCTCGCAGGATTCAAGAGGAAAATGAACGAAAACAGTCATGGACAATTTGCTCAGCAATATATGTGCACCCCAAGGTACAATTTGGCTTGGCAGAGCCATGGATGCATCATTGTGTTTGACCCATCAGTCATTCCAGCAGCTCGTCATGACTGACGTAGATAAACAACTTAAAATAATCAAAATAGAAGAAAATAAAGACCACAATTTTATAACGGAAATTTAAAATTGTCCGTTATAGAATGTTCGTTTGCCTTCGGGCCATATAATTAATAGTATTCCGATGTTATGCTCAATAGATGGCACTGATGAATCTTTCGCTGTCATGACGTCATTCAGTGGAAGATTTACAATGCGATTAATTGTCGATCTTTAGATTGATTGATTTGGTGTTATAAGTCCACTTTATGCACATGAAGGCAAAGGGACTCGAGTTCTATCCCCGGTGGAGACACATTGCAGAGTGGTTCAGATCCTACTTGGATATGTAGGTCCAATTTCGATTAGTCTATGTGTTCATCAAGTTGACGTAAAACAAAATTTGACATATTTTGGCGTTATGTCCTTGAAATTAATTTAGCTGGCGTGTAACTTGTCGCGTACAAAATGATTTTAATGAAATGTTACACGTCTAGAGCGACAATCAGGTATGTAGCGCAATATAAATTATTATGTACCACGCACCGAATATGTTTATTTCAATAAGATCATGTAACTCCTCTGCAAAAGAACGTTCACTTGGTCGGAGAGACTAAATGGTGCACGGTGGTACGCAATCTTCGTGAGCCCAAAAGTCGATGACCCGATCTCAACATTTTTTCTGTTAAATAGCTTACTAATATCTTTTTTAACTTTATGCATTAATTAATATGTACCCTTGAAATTTAATATTAATAAATAATGGCATAATCATAGAGAGTATTTGTTGCATTATGTTTAGCTTGTTGACAAAATATAAAATTAGGTTTAAATTAGTTGACAACGACAGAATGGATCTAACGGAATTTTCTGCAGTTTCCTTTCGGTAATGTCATTAGATTAATTTGGTAAGTGCTGATTTTCATTGGAATTTTAAATTTATGACCCAGAAAAATTCCAATTAATCAAAATGTTTCCACTTGAATAAATTTGTTAATGAAAATTGCTACGCAAATTAAATTGACCATTATACCCGTCCGTTAACCTCAAAGTTTGGAGGCAGGAAGCAACGCGCTCCCTGGTTACATCGTTTGATACCTCACCACCACTGCCGGGGGGGAATTGGAAATTCATATTTGGAAGCTGCACTAGTGACCAGGGTTGTTAAAGGTGCAGGAACTCATAAATTCTAAAGGGTTCTATTGGGTTTCGCTGCAGGACCGGAATCTTTTTTCTCGCACAATTTAAATTCGGTCCAAGTTGCGTATGTTTCATTGAAAAAAGGTTCCTGGGCCGTATTTAAATTCATCCGAAAAAAAAGGTTCCTGGACCGTATTTAAATTGTTCCGCAAAAAAGTTCCTGGTCCGAATTGAAATGATTTAAATATGAAAAGGTTATACACTGTCTAGAACTCATTTACGTTTGCTGATTTTCTCTCCCAGTTCGGGATGAACCCCGAACGAGAGGCTATCTTTCCAGGTGGTTGTCAGCTTGAACTGCAAGTCGCAAACTTAGGAGAACCCCTCGCGGCCCGTCCCGGTGGTTGGGAAACACTGCTGAAGACAGTGGCACTTTTTGCCACTCCTAAGCCTTGTCTACCAGGAAAAAGTAAGCTGCCTCCTCCTCCAGTGCCGCTACATGGTACAGGCGACAAAAACAAAAAATAAATTTGAACTTTCCTGCGATTATGGTAGTTTTATCAACGCCTATTCGGACTCTTTTCACCAGTACAATTGATGGAATTTGTGAACATCATTTATAAATGCGATAAGCACCAGAAAATTTGGCCCCCACTTTGGATCGAACCCACAACTTTTTGATTTCACTCTGTCAGAAGTCTCATATTAATTTTAATGGACCTCTTAGATCTTTCGTAAGCTTTTGAAAGGTGGAGTGCAAAATAAGCAATGTGTACTCGTACCAGATATTTAAATAAACTATTCAACTACCATACTACATATAAGGAATTTTTAGTGAACTGAAGAACACGATAATGTGTTTGTAACTTAAAACCACAGTCTCATTTACCTTAATTTCCGGCTGGGCATGGGAGTCAATTTCTTGATTCAATCTCAACACTTGATACGAAGTAGGTGATAAAAACTGACTACATTTGACGGCTTCCTTCGCCTGATTGAAAACTGTTGCAGTTGGCTTCAACCTCTGTGCATTACTCACGTCTGACAGATGGGTGGACACATGTGAATGAATTGCCTGTTGTTTACCTACGGGTGGAATTTCTTAGGCTTTGGGGTCAAGTGGAAATGAAATGAACGTCCGCGATTGACAGAACAATACAGTGTGAGTTGAGCAGAGTACAAGAAGTCTTTCGTTAATCTACAGAGCAATCTTGTATTGGTTGTAGCGGTATTAAGGGAAATGATTACCAATTATCTTATCTGGGTAGCATTACGTGCGCTAAATTGAACCGGGAATGAAGTTGGATTTCTCCACTGACATGCTGGACGTGGGATGTTATTGTTTGAGCAATTGCAATAGAGATGAATGGTTGGCGAACCGTTCTGAACAAACAGTTCATACAAACGAACGATTGAACTAGTACACTGCTGCTTTTGTGGAAGATTCTCAATGACCTGAACTATTCATATATAAGGTCCTCAAATTTAAAGAAGAAACGTAGGCTGACTCTTTTTTTCTCTCAGGCTATGGTGAAACAGTCGGTTGCTATGAAAGAAGTCCTCGTGTGTTGTCACTAGATGTCGGAAGTTGTGCTTGTCGCAGAGCGCGAAATTCAAACAACAGGTAACACTGCGTCAACCCTTTACATCGCTCCCGGTAGGGGATAGGTTACGACCCAGCCTTCATGTTTGAACGGTTGTGTCCTGATTGCGAACAATGCCTAAATTGTCCTAATTGCGAACACACAAAAGTGAGAAATAATTTCATGTCCTAATTGCGAACACATGGAACTGAAAAACCTGTTTCCAGAAACATAAGGGTAATGACTCAGAGAAACAGCTGGTTTCACTAGCTCCAAAGTTATTTCAGCCTTTCAGTATGTTGAAGTAATCCGACTTTCATGCCGGTGTTAATGTCTCCAAAACCCCTTAGTGCCAAAATAGATGGGGAACTGCTTAAACAGGAGGCACCCGACAAATCATTCAGTGGAGGGATGGAACCACAAAATCGACAGTGAGATAGAAATGGCTGAGGCAGAAAGGTATGGTAGTATGGTAATGAACTGGAAGAGAAAAAGTGGTTTTGTTTTTTTGGAGGAAAGGATGACGAGGAGCACTAACAAGTATAAGGACATTGGTGATTTTCTAAATTTTTAAGAGCTGTATCATATGTTTTGAAATTTGAATTTGCAGATTTAGGTAACGTTAATAATTATATTTTTAATTGACGAAGCTATTTTCAGTTAAGAAGTGTGCAGTGTATAGTCTTATCCAAAATAGGCCGACTACTTAATCATGTCGAATTTTATATGTTTCAACAAGACACTGAGCAGTCTCCAGTCTGTAACTGAGACCCTTATAAAAATTAGTTAAAATGGCACAGGAAGTGTGAGAAGAAGCTGTAGGTCCCAAGGCAGAAAAATGTGTTCGCAATTAGGACACAGCCCTTCGAGGTAATGCAGTGTTAGACCTGTTCAGGCAGCAAGTGTTCGCAATTTGGACGACACCTTTTCAACTCCCAGGAATCCAGACTAAAAAGCAGTCATCTTTTCACCAGCCCGACAGTATGTGTAGACGGGAGCATTTCTTCCTCTAACATTTTCACTAACAGAAGTGCTACCTTTATTTGTGTTTTTGTTTTAAACCAACTTTATGCACAGATAGGCTAATCGGTACCGGATTTACAGTTTAAAGTGCGATCCGAACCACTATGTGCCCGGAACCCATTGATTACAAGGCGAGAAGTACTACATAAATGTTCTTAAAGTCTTATAACAATTTTTAAATCAAACACTACTTTAAACAGCATTCCACGTAACATTTTCGTTAAAATTTTCGATTTTGAAGATTGCATAAAAATATACACATCACGAAAGGCATTCTGCACGGTTTTCCTTTTTCAAAGGAATCATGGGAAAGATTGTTCAGTAATTAGCATAGACTAAGTTACGTATGTTTACACGCATTATCAGTATATATATGAAAAATGTTTACCTTACCTTAAGTAAGTTGGAAGTTTATTGTGTAGATTAGTATTGTTCATATATTTTGGGGAGATGGGAAGCAGAGGGTGAAGAATGACAACATTACCTGTAATCAAAAAGATATAATTTTATTCACAAAACCACTATATGTAATTTTGCCCTTGTACCAGCCACTTGTCATGCGACTGCAATTGCATATCTACTGTATTCTTAGAAACCTACATTGTATGTACAGTGTCTCTCAAAAATCTTAGGATAACGACATTTTAAACTAGGCAACCCAATTTACGCAAGGCGTTGGTGGGTTGCGTGTAGATTTAGGCTCAATTTCAGGATTGCTACATGCACAATAGATATTTATGAAATACGCGAAAGAAATAAAGAAAAGTATTATTGTATAAAAATATCACTATTATATCGCAAATGACAAAATTCTTTCTCAAAGAAAAAAAAATAGGTATTCTAGTATTTCATCGCTGATAAGTCTACAAAAAGGAAAAGAGGTGAGAGGAAACAAAATGTGACAAAGGAGAGGAGAAAGAGAAAACGAAAGGAGAAGATGAAAAGTAGAGGTGAGAAGATAGAGAGGATAGACGAAGAGAGGAGAAGTAGAGTAAAAGAGAGGAAAGAGAAGATCGAAAAGAAGAGGAGAAGAGTGCAGTGGAGTCGGAAATCGAAGAGAAGAGAGGAGATAATAGGAGTGGAGAAGTGTGGGATGGAGACAAGATGCGAGAAAAGTAGGGAAGGCGTTATGAGGAGAAGGAGGTGAAAGAAGAAGAGAAGAACAGAAGGGACTGGAGAATAGAGGAGAGAAGAGGTAGTTGCAGAAAATATCGTCTCGGTCAAGAATAGATGCATTGATCAAATTATCGACATGAAACATTCAATAACATTTTGAAATCTTATTCGAGAATGTATAATATCGGTGCGAAATACCTTTTGGCTGAGTTCAGAGCAAGAAAAAACCTTCCACGTAAGATCTATGTTTTCACTAAAAACATGAATGTAATTTTAATATTTATAAGAATTATCGAACTTTTCTCCACTTCTCGGTTCGTTGAAATGGAGATTTTATAATTTAATATTTCCCTCCCCCCATCGTTAATCCCAAACTGAATCATTCCGTTTCACACGGCGTGGATAATGAATACAATGGGATATGTCTAAAACTTACGAAAATTTTTGCCACCGGAGGGATTTGAACCTACGGCCATCAGGTTGACAATCCTTAACGTTAACCACTACCCTACAAGCTTTCGCTCCTGAAAGCAGGTAGAAGGATCTGCGCAATGTGAAATGTAAATGCAACTCTCCTCCTACATGTAATGTGCAAAGAATACTTGTTTGTAACAAAGCAAACGAAGGCACGCGTAGTACGAATCGGCGAAAACATTTAATGGAGAATTGCACAATAATGGTGACATTATTTGTAATAGCAGAGTAAATTGGTTACATTGTATTGCATCTGGAATTTATATATATAAGAAAAATGAATTGACACACGTTCAAAGGGATATTTTCATGTATAAGATCGTGAATTATGATACTCTAACGATAATTGTGTACTGCTTCAAAGACATTGACAAATACTAATGAAATAACTATTTATATTTGTGGCAATTCAGGACATACTAATTTTACCCATTTTCCCACTCTAGTTCAATGCAAAGATACCTCCACAAATATCGACTGAAAAGTTTTCATTATGTGCAACTTTCCATTAAATGTGTTCGCCGATTCGTACTACTACGCGTGCCTTCGTTTGCTTTGTTACAAACAAGTATTCTTTGCACATTACATGTAGGAGGAGAGTTGCATCTACATTTCACATTGAGCAGCTCCTTCTACCTGCTTTCAGGAGCGAAAGCTTTTTGGGTAGTGGTTAACGTTACGGATTGTCAACCTGATGGTCGTAGGTTCAAACCCCTCCGGTGGCAGAAAATTTTCGTAAGTTTTAGACATATCCCATTGTATTCATTGTCCACGCCGTGTGTAACGGAATGATTCAGTTTGGAATTAACGATTACAAAATCTCCATTTCAACGAACCGAGAAGTGGAGAAAGATTGGATAATTCTTATAAATATTAATATTACATTCATGTTTTTAGTGATATAATCGCAGGTAAAATCAAAAATCTTACCTGGAAGATTTTAACTTACTCTGAACTCAGCCAAAAGGCATTTCTCACCGATTTCATACATTTCAAAATGTTGAATGTTTCATGTCGATAATTTGATCAATGCATCAATTCTTGATGCTGAGACGATATTTTCTGCAACTACCTCTTCTCTCCTCTCGTTTCCAGTCCTTTCTGTTCTTCTCTTCTCCTTCTCCTTCTCTTCCCTGCTTCTTCTCTGCTTTTATCTCATATCGCCTTCCCTACTTTTCTCGTATCTTGTCTCCATCCCACCCTTCGCAACTTCTTTTAACTCCTCTCTTCTCTTCGATTTCCGACTCCACTGCACTATTCTCCTTTTCTCTTCGTTCTTCTCTTTTCTCCTCTTTTACTCTACTCTCGAATCCCCTCTTCTCGTCTCCTCCTCTCCTCTCATCTCCAAACTCCTCTTCTCCACTTCTCTCATCTCGTTTTCATCCTCGTACCTCCTCTTACTCTATTTTCCTCATCTCTCCTCGAATCTTTTTCCTTTCTCCTCATTACTTCTCCTATCCACTTCTGTCCTCTATTTTCTTCCCTCCTTTACTTTTCATCTTCCCCTTTCTCTATTCTCCTCTCTTTTGTGCCCTTCAGTTTCCTCTCTCCTCTTTTCTTTGTGTAGACTCATCAGCAATGAAGTACTAGAAAATCGATTATCTTTCTTTCAGAAAGTATTTTTCATTTGCAACAAATGTAATAGTGATATTTTTTCTAGTTCTATACAATAATACTCGTACTCAGATTTATTTCTTTCGCGTATTTCATAAATATATATTATGCATGTGGCAACCCTGAAATTGAGCCTAACTCGACACGCAACCCACCAACGCCTTGTGCAAATTGGGTTGCCTAGTTTAAAATGTCGTTGTCCTAAAACTTTTGAGAGACACTGTACCATTAAGTTTGTAATGAAGAATCGTATATTATTTTCTATCCTTCTTTCTTTATAGGATACCCTTTTTCTTCCCCATTGATATATTATTGGCTTTTAAAAAATGTGAATTATGCCATAGAATATGCACTTCAAATAGTAGCATTTCGAGCGTAGTGAAAATCCCAGGCGTACTTAACTTATAAAAATCACATAATATTAGATAAATTTACGAGTGTAAGGTTTTGCCAAGTTAACAATGTTAATAGAAATTCGCAATCTGAAGCAAGCGATAATGATTGTCCACAGTTGCGCAGGAACGGGTGTTAAAGGGTCTATTGTACCTACAAAATATTTGATCCCAATTATACTCATTGTACCTCCCTCCCCTCAAAGAATATGCAAGATGCAGCCGTTCAAAGAATCTAGTTTTTGGTAGCAAAACGCGACTACATTATCCCGTTATCCGCCAAAATTAAAACCCGCGTGAACCTATAAGTAGTACACTTTGTTACTAACTACCTCACGTGACCTGTGCTCTGGGAAAACTTTTGAGAAGTAAAAACTGTTTAAAATGATTGCAAAATGATGGAATGTAGCCTAGAACTTATCTGTTCCTGAATTGAACCTGTTTTTAAAACGTTTTAAACATCTTATTGAAAATAACCATAATATATATTTTTTAAAAAAACATAATTATTTTGTGAATATTTCTTTTTTAGTAACAGTACAAAGTAATGCAAATTTTACTTTAAAAATTGAGAGTTATGTGGCCTGTTCTGAAATAGAATGACCCATTTTTGTGTGTGTATATGTGTTGAGTTGTTGTTTTAAGTCCACTTTATGCACAGTAAGGCTAATCAGTACTGGACCTACAGTTTAAAGTGGGATCCGAACCACTATGTGCCTTCACCGGGTATCGAAAACGATATCCCTTGATTACAAGGTAACGACGCTACCTCTGCGCCATCGGAGAGGCCCTTGTTTGTGTATTTGTGTGTGGGGGGAGGTGTGTGTGTGTGTGTAGGTTGAACTTAGTGCATCCCCCCCCAAATCAGAATCGTTCCTGCGCCACTGATTGTCCACATCTAAAGGGTTTGTCTTTCTGATGATTGAATATGTATGAAATTGAAATCTAATGTTTCTTTCGAATTATTCCTTCCATTGAACGACCTGTCATAATTCGTGTTTATACTCTCAAACGATCCCTTCTTCTCTGACCGCGATGACAATCTATTGAAACTTCAGTAGTAAAGATATGAAATTCTTACCTTTGCAAAGTGTACACACAGAGACGATTCGAAACAAGATAAAGATTTATTTTGTTCTTGATTGTAGTAGAACTGCCTGTCGTCGTAAAGATTGCAATCGCGTAACGCTAACTTAATTTTCCGTTTCAGCAGTTTCAACGTTTCTTGCAGTCCCAACCGCTTTTTAAGTGGCGCGTGAAAATGTACATTAACTGTGATTACAACATGAATTATCCTTTCTCTGTCGTAAGTTATGGTATGAAAGTGGGAAAGATTCTTGGCGAGCACACTTCTATAGTAAGTTTCTGCAATATCGTACGAAAGTCCCTCATTATGAATGCTCCGTCAAATGGTGGTAGTTCAATCCATTAAACAATATCATAAGCATTGCTTGACACCAATATTCAGTTTTGTCTTCAAACGGATTTGTTAATATTAGTTTAGGTATTGAGTTACAACTTTATGCTAGCTATTTTTACATTAAAATAACAAAGATATTATTATTTATGAAGTTAAACAAGGTTACCGTGAGGATTCCCATAGTTACACGCTGCTGCGAAGACTGGTAACCGCAGTCGCTTCCACCCCTCCACGCAATCCCATTTCGTCTCACGTGTTCATTGGTGAAGCCGTCTCGCGTCACTACTTGCGCAGTCTTGTTTTCGTGCTCTTGCTCCAGAGATAGGAGGAACAGAGTATAGTTTGGAACGCGCTTTGGTAAATGGCTCTAGTCAGCTTCTCATACGCCCAGGGGTTCCGCATTCGTACCCTGGCCTGGGCACGGATGCTCTTTGTGATGTCCTTTCATCATTTTCATATTATCACTCGTCGCAATTAGGCAGAATCGGCACAAAAGCGACCTAAAATAACTAACTCAATCAATCAATACACCCGGATGCGTATTTACAAACCCTATAGTGCTGCAGAACCTCCAGCGATATGTGACTTCTGATTGGCTGTCTTCCGGAAGTTAATGCAGTGTTTTTTCAAGGTAACACTAGATGGCAGGGTACAGATTGACGGTAGATTTCAGAGATCCATTCCAACATGAAAAAACTTTAAACTGAAGTTAACTTTTGAGCACATTTTTTAAAATTAATATTTTGAAAGACAGAAAAGCAGAATTCTTTTTGAAGTGAATGGCTTTCCTCTTCAAAGTCACATCAGTGCACAAATTGTAATTAACTACTGAGAAAATACAAATGTATATTCAATTTATTTCAAACAATACCACAATGAAGCCAGTGGTATATATGATGAAGTGATTTGCCCGGTGAAATTATTATATAATTTATTGCATTTTTAATGCCATTTCCTAAGATTCTTGATATTGTTCAACAATATTGTTTCAAATTACTCATTGTAACACTTTTTTCTGCAGGCTTTTTTGTTCATTTGTTCTTAGTTGTGTAACGTGGTTATTCTAACTTTTGAACTAATCATTACCGTGAGGATGATTTTTGATCAAATGAAAGACAACACAGCAGTCTAACAGATATGCCTGATTGAGACTCGAACCCAAAACAAAGACAAGATCACCGAATTCATGGGTAAATGTGCTTAGCATTGTCCAATCATCGGGACTGGGCCTACAGTTTAAAGTGGGATCCAAACCACTACGAGCCTCCACTGGTTATCGAACCCGGGTCCCCTTGATTACAAGGCGACGACGCCTACGATTATTGTCAACCTACAGCAATACACACATTCTTGAAGACTGCAAATCAATTTTAATTGAATCATACCCTGCCTTTATTTGAATACATGCAACGCGAAAGGTTGACATTCTGGGCACAACAACCTCACCACCTACAGTCGCGCCGCCCTTCTATCCGACGCAGGAATCGCCTTTATGGCAGTGACCTTCTGTTGCCGCGTTTACCTACGAAGGAACTTGCGGTCAAACAACCAATTAGACCTACCGCTGCCCCCTTGTTTGGGGAAGAAACGGCAACCTTTGAAACCCTCCTCCCGGAAGCAACCAAGGGAAACGGGAAATGAGATCCTAGAAGACGCATTCACAAAATGCCTACACTTTAATCCAATTAAGGGAAAGTCAAGCAGCGTTATGTCTATAAAGCACTTGTATGGGTGACCGTCTGTTCTACCGAATCAAAACTTTTCAATTACTGTTAATTAAAAGTACAAATGAAACTTGTCATGTTCGGAGTTGATTAAATTAGTCCTTTTATTCATATTACCTGGTCCTATGGCAATACGTGGCAATAGAAATATAAGTATGTACATGGTGCTTAAAGATTTCCATACCCAAGTAACACGACAGCCGTGCGAACAGGAATATAAGAGACAAAAATAAGAATTGCAACCAAGACATGGAGATAAAGCCGCAACATGAACTAGAAGGCAAGGCAACAAAGTTGTCGAAACAGCAAAATAACATAACCCGCCATGATAAGTCTTGATTAGGGCTTAGTATCGGTTGAATTTTCTTCGCCAATACCATCCGATACCAATGATTTTGAGCGGCCATAACAATAATACATGTGGTATTTTATAAATTAGGCTATCATACATTCTAGTCAAAACCGTAAATATACCTACAACATGGTCTTTTTCTTTATTTATTTATATTTTGAGGGGTGGTGGAAAGTAAGGGTCTGGGGTGAAAACTTATTGGTAGCAACTAAAATTCCACCTCGCCAGGGTGAAAATTTTATCTTGAGCAGCCCCTGTGAAAGGAAATAGCATCGTTAAAATTATAATTAATAATATCGAGGTCCACTAACATTAAAAGCAAACTCCGTGTCTGCGTGACAATAGATAATGATTTGAATGAATGAATGAATCAAGTCACATTGCCGCTTAATTTCTTTCTGCTACATTCTAATTGACCTTGCGATGCTGGGTCAAGACAGACATTCAATCCCCAGACCTGAAGCCGTAAGTTTGCTTGAATGTATGAGTCACTATTAGCATTAGTATTATTAGGTTATTATTGTTTATTGTCAAATTTCCATCACAAAAAAATCAAATCTCCTCTTTCTCCCCCAAAAATGGTTGGCCTCATCTTGCGTCCTCAAACTCATCTTTGGGCAGTGCACCCCTTCCCTAAATTCAAACCACGACATCCAAATGTTGCGTACATATTAATAAAAATGCGTCTAACATAATCAAAACACATGAAACTAAAAACCGGCCGGTCTAGTTAAATTAATTAATAAACATAGAACATAAAAATGATCCAGTAATGATCGCATTATTACAACGTAATTTCGACAGTTTGGTTACCACGAGTCTGATTTTTCATACTTATGGTGTAAACAAACAAGGAACGACGGACACGGAACATAAACACTTGCGGTGCGCACAGCCAATAAGAACCTCTGGTTCTGAAAAACACTCTAGGGTTTGTAAATATCTATGCCGCCCGGATTACCTGTATTACATCTGGAGTTTGAGATCCTTAATTCGTAGATTGCATATGTAGCTCTGTGTGCAGAAGCCAAGTTAGAATGCACAATAGAAGCGCTGAAACAAATTGAATCCCCCCCCCCTTCCCCTTATGTAAGAAAATTTACTGCGTGAGTAGCGCTAATTGTGATAAGTTTTCTTCCTCTCGAGAGACTTTAGTACTCCTGGCTACAAGTGTGCCAAGAGTTCCACATCGAAGAGAAAACTAAAACTATTTGAATTTATAGCGCCGAGAAGGGTATTTCAAGAATTTATCCATTGTTGCAATTGTTGTATGCAACTATTTTAAACCCTAAACCCACACATGTAATAAAAAAAGTTCATCTCAGTTCTCAATCACAGAAATTGAAAATTAATTTGATTATGCCCTGCAAGTGATGCAGCAAGTTTCTTCGCTTATTTTGTGCTTTTGTAAATTACTCCAGCAAAGAACCTGCTACTCTGTGGAAGATTTTAGTGAGAAACATCTTCATAAAAAACATACGTAGCTATAGAATATCCTAAAACGTAATATAGAATAAATCTCCGAAGTATTGCAACACAGCTGTGTACGTGCGTGGTATATTTTAAAAAGAGAGTTTAATGTAATTTCAACATTGGGTGAAAAACTTTCTCAAAATAAAACAAACAGACCAACAGTGCTTCTTCAAGAATAGTATTTCAATATTGTCTCTGTAAAATTCTCTCCTGAAATTTCTGAAAACATCTTAAAATTAGTCGTGCAAGTACTGTTAATTTATGTTAAAATATCATTATGCGGGTTATATTCGATGATGCTAGTTTCAGGCAATGATACCCAACCTTCATCCCCTCCCCCAGTATTAATAATTCCATTTTCCTATCAACAAATGCATCAATAGTACCAGGCAAATTGTTCACCACCCCTTTTCATTCGCTTTGTCTTACATTCTACGTGCTTTTATAAGAAATGGAATTGTATCAGTGGCGTATTCTGAAAAAAATGACCTGGTTTACCGCAACAATTCTTATTTATTGTATATATTTATTAAATATTAATTAGATATAATAGAAATAAAACACTATGCAGGCATACGAGTAAAACAAAAACAGAAGTTCACCGGTTTAAATTTTTCGGCAATTTCTATATTTATGAAAAAAATTGGCATTTTGTATTATGCTGGAGCAGAGGTTGCCACCTACCACGTTGGCTTTTTGTAGCAGTTCTTCAACTTCACATTGGGTAAATGTAAGTGAAAGACCATGACGATGGACAATTTGCACGTGAATATGATGCATCCCGGTGTGTAACATGGGACAATTAGTAAGACCGTTTTGCCATCGTTTAACACGTTCGAAGTGTTGTAAACCACCTGGTGCTGTGTACTTATTAGGTTTTTGGGTTCGAGCTACACCAAGGTTCCACTTGGTAATTGTTCAACAGCATCAACATTCCTACGGCCATAGTTGAACGATTTTCCCACAAGCAAGCAAGCGTTAATTGAAGAAGATATAAAAGTTCAATCATGTAAAGTGAGGTTTCGCAGAAATAGGAAGACTCAAACGCCAGTGCTTAAAAACAACCTCGCGTGAGGCACTTTCAGCCTCTCACGTTTTTCTATCAGCGACCATTTTCTCAAACATTTCTCTTATTTTGCCACAACAGGCAGGTCAGTTTAGCACAGTTTTTACTTTCCCACGCACCGCACACACATACCCGAAGATACTCTTAAAGATAATTACTAATTTATGCCCGCACCAGGAGCTTTTGCAAACAAAACTTGTAATTTCACATGCCACTTCTCTTCATGGGCGGTAACAAGCTCAAACCTAGTCTATTTGGACCCATCGGCGCCAACTTTCGTTTTTGCCCGGAGCGTTCATTTTTTTCCCCTTATCGTTAAATGTTTAGAAGTGAGCAAATATCATTACGTGCCTTTATTATTTTAAACTTTTTACCTCAGTCTGCGTTAAGTACAGCTGGGCGTTAATGTAATTATAAGTTGAGTTTGTTCTGAAAGATCTGTCTTTACAACTCTTTAAAAGATCAAGGCGGTTCAATCAGCGATATTGAACGGGCATTGCTTGACGAGAAATGACGTCAGCAAAGGAGGTACGCACATATAAACTATGTTGCTCTCGCATTTGGTGCGAGCGGTCCTGGGTCCAATTCCTGGTGGAGCCCCCAACATTTCACAGTTGACGCAGCGTCGTGAGAAATGTGTCCCCTCTTTGGGTGGTGAGGAATTTCTTCCCCCATCTTTGGGTGGTGAGGAATTTCTTCCCCCATCTTTGGGTGGTGAGGAATTTCTTCCCCCATCTTTGGGTGGTGAGGAATTTCTTCCCCCATCTTTGGGCGGTGAGGAATTTCTTCCCCCATCTTTGGGCGGTGAGGAATTTCTTCCCCCATCTTTGGGCGGTGAGGAATTTCTTCCCTTTTTCCCGAGACTCTCTTCAGTGATGATCTTTTCTATTTGATTCGATTTTGAGTAATATACGAGTACACCTCCTTAATCTTGTAGTATCTACCTCATGTTTTACTGTTTGAGTGCATATTTCCTTAGGTTTCTTGCATTTCGTTTATTTCTTGCCTTGTTTTAAGAAGTATATGACTACGTATTACTCCTTACCAGTGGCGGCTGGCCAAGTGCAGATGTTTTCACCTAATTTTCAAATTAATATTGACATTTTTCATTTGTTTGTTAAATTAAACTATTTCCCAGCAGAACGCACACGATAATACTCAAATAACTCGGCGCTACGCACGTGAAGAGTTCGTTGTAGCATAAACAAACCAAGAGCAGACGCCGCCAGTTTGCGGAAGACTTTAGCCGGTTGTCATGGCAACGGTGACGTCACCTAGTTTTGGAATTGAACGGGTGTCGCCATCTAGGTGCAGCAGTTCTCTCGTCGACAGAAAACTGCATCCAGTGGTTGTGGCAAAATCGTTGCGTTCTCGCGAGATCTTGTTCCGCGTGTGTTTTTCACGTTTCCTATCGTGTGTTGTGTTCATGTGTTGAGCTGTGGTTTGTACAATGAACTCAGTAAATGACTCAGTGTGTAATTTGTTGCAGACACCATTTTCCAGATGGATGGATGAAGACAAAAAAAAGACGTTTTAAATGGGGGGGAGGGCACTGACACTTACTATTTGTTTTTCATTGCCTATAAATGTACTTCTTCACCTGTTATTTTAGGCACGAGCCGCTACTGCTCCTTACTCGGCTAATAAGTCATAACTGTCTTGGGAGTAGCATAGGGATCACTGGTAATCGCTTAGGTGCGTAGTAATATGATCTAAGAAACCAGGAAAGATCATAAATTGATTGCCATGAGATAATAACATATTGTCAATGCAAAGTCAGGAAGCAGATACAGTTACATTGCTAATGCTAAAGCGGCCTTTCTGTTTATTTTTATGCTGACGTGGGACTGTGGGAATTTCCGCATCAAAATCCTTGAATGGCAGCGGAAATCACTGGGGTCAAGCCGCAGGACCCACCGTTCACCCAGCTGAGAGCTGCTGGATGAAATTGCAAGACTTGATAGTCTGGCGTGTGTAGCTCAAAGGAAGTCAGCAATTTCATCTTTATTGCTCTATTTTTCGGTTGACCTTACGTCACACTCGGAGATTAGGCAAGATTGCTTACCTCTTATATCTTGAGTAGCTCTCTGCAGAATACGTTATACAAAGTAACAACAAGAACTACTACGCATAATGGCTTGTTGTGCGGTCAAACGCCATTCTTTTATTTTACTTCCACAACCTGTCATCTTCCTCCTGTATATATTAAAATATCTATGTATTAAAACGGGTCTCAGTATTTTTCAATGCTTGTTCTCTCCCTTTTACCTCGGAATTCTCTTTCAATACATTAATATTCTTCTGTTGTGTTTAAGTGTCTCCCACTCTCGACGTTTGTTATCTTTTGTTATCATTTTGTACTATTGCTTGTATCAATTTTTCAGACTGAAAAAGTACATGTCACTGGCAACCCAGACACTTGTGTTGCGGGGTTGCATACACAGAAGATTGAAATGATATTTTATAGAGGAGTCGTAGCTTGGAAACGAGACCTCAACGAGTAAAACGTTATTAAGAGAAACTATACAACTGGATGTTCTCTGCACATTTATAGAAAATCTGTTTCACGTATAAGCCGCCGGCCCCGTGACGGAGTGGTTACCACATCGCGCTACGATGCCAGGGGTCCCGGGTTCGAATCTCAGCCTGGGCATGGATGTTTGTGAGTGTTCATTCATCAATTTCATCACATCATAACTCATCCTCATCTTCACAAATTAGCCAAAAGTGGCACAAAAATCGAAGTAAAATAAAGCAAGTCAATCAATCACGTATAAGCTAGATTTGTATTGCTGCCGATAAATAATTATTGCATTACAATATGTTAACTGAACAAATGCATGTATTATGCAGAATTAGTGTTCTGAAAAATAAGATTAGAAGAGCATTTCTTAAACAGCACCTAACATTTTCTGTTATTTTTTTAAAAAAAATAGTAAGACATTTATTATTTTCGAACTCAACAGGCAAATCCCATTACATTCTACAGTGTCAGGTCTTAAATTAACCATGGTTGTTAATAAAAAAAACTTTTTAATATATATACACACACATCTTTTATTTTAGACTAGCTGATTAGCCGGCGTTGCCCGGGTATTTATTTATCCCAATCTTCTATTAGACAGGAAAATAATGAATTCTAACTATAGTGTAAAATGTAACTATTTTAATTTACAGGTATTTAAAAGTATGTCCTTTTCGATTATTTTTACATGTCACCCCCTTCCCACCCCCACCCCTAGGAGTGTCTTACCCCCACAGTATTTCTTTCCAAATTGTAAGTCATATGTGTACAAAGTTTGGTTGAAATTACTCCAGGCGTTCGAGAGTTATGCCGGAACAAACACACATATACACACACACACATACATCCATTTTATATATATATAGATAAAGAAATATTAAAATATTTGAAAACTAAATTACAAGAAAGCAATAGAAAAAGTAGTGTTGAAATGATGAAGTATGAGGATTGGAGGATAATACAAGTTCGTTGAAGTTGTACAGTGGATTGTTAGATATTGAAATATTAATACTGAAAATAAAAACCTTGGAATACTTTTTCCATATTTGTAATATTCTAGATATTTCGTTATTCGTTATTTGATTTCAAGTGACATTTTTCTACTTTAACACAACATAGATCTAAGTTTTTGTGATTTTTTTTTTTTACCCCAAGAGATAGTAAAACCAGGAAATTTTCCTGTTTCTATCCCATTTGATTCCGAAATTACCCTCCGTGCATTAGCCACATCTGCATCTCGCAACGAAAGGCGAAACTAACGGCTAAGTCAGAGCAAGAACATCAATTAGGCAAATGGTCAGATCAGAAGGCTAATATTTTGATTAGGAATGCTGCAGACGCTGATAATAATTGCAGCTCCCGATCTGCTCAGAACGAGATATCTGTGTGACCTGACTTCAGATTTCCCACTCTCTCAGCCTGGGACTTTGGTGTTGGTTTTTCGAGTAACAGGCTCCCCGCTACGAAATGCGAAGTTCGTGAGTTCCCATGCTGCTTTGCGAGTTTTCCCCCCGCCTGGCATTTAACCATGTTGCTTTTCTGGTCCTTCGCGACTTCTTTGAGTCACTGCTTTTGTTCTGGGCTGTTATGTGCATAAAGGAAGCTTAAATACACGTTAAAATGGATGATAATTCAATTTCAATTCACTAACGTTCAGTACAAACCAGAGGTTAATATTTAACTAGAGATAGATAGAACTTATAGTTAGATCCAAACAGCATTCCCTTGATAAAGTTGTTGTTTTGAAGGGTGTGAGTAACACCTAGCATGAAAACGGAAGCATTAAACATACGGTGGGTTACTGTGACACAGTCCCGTTTGTATCAGGAACGTGTTCAACCTGCACTCTTATTCTTATTTTCTAAAGAAATAGATTTATCATTTTGGTTATAAAGTATTGAAGTAGACAAATGGACAAATACTGAGTTACATTAATCTCTTACCTAGTGTAAAATTATACTTATCTGGGTTAACTGGAATGTTCGATGGACTTTTAAAAATAGAGATGAGACGTCACTCTAATGTACGATCTTTTGTACCTGATCAGTGGTGTTCGAATCCTGATGAATGGTTTGGACTTGTAAGCACTGTACTAGTTTTTGTTTTGTTTTTTGTTGTTTTTTTGCGTGTGTGTATACCAACCTATGTTGTATTATACTGTACTATGTAGTCCTCGAACACAGTACGTATTTTGAGAACGCAGCATGTTTTTGATGGCGTGACCGCATATTAAAATGAAAGTAGTGGAGAAAACCAAATGTTCGGGAAGATAACAGAACATAATATCTACGTTTCCCAATGTATAACTTTTGTAGAGAACCATCTACATCCCACATAGCACAAGAAACTTGCTGCAAGCTTGCCATGTCAAGTGAAGAAACTTGCTGCAAGCATATAATGGCAAGCAGCAAGGTTGTATCAAGCTTGCCGCATCCAACTGGCTTTGACAAGCTACAAGCAAGCTACCTCAAGCTTGCCACAAGCTTTCCTGCTATCTGGCTGTGTGACCACATAACACGATATAATATCCTAAAGACGAAATGAGGTGTCAAACAGGAAAATGTCAAGAAAGAAACATTGATGCCCTCTATACAAAATGTATGCGTGCATTTCGAAACGAGACCGAGAAGGATGTTTACCTTCTATAAGTCGAGACAATACCGAGAACGAGAAAGGCATTTACAAGTTTATGGAGAACGAAACAGATCTGCTCTCACGAAAAAATACAAATACGAGAGACGAGATAAGAGATTTGTCAAGTCTCGTCTCGTTATGATCCCTATATGGATGTGCCATTGTGTTTGTCCCATCATCTATTTCATCAATGCATCACTTATGAAAATAGTTGCGATTAACCCAGGGAGATAAAAAAGCGACGCAAAATAACCGGAGGGAAGGCAAGGCCAGTTGAAGGAAACTGGAAGAATAAGCAGATTGTTGGCATACAAGCAAGAACTTGCTTCTCATGTTTGCAGTGTACATTACACATATCTCGAGAAGTCCTTTCGTTTGTAGAATGCTGTGCTGCAAATAGCACCAAAGACTCTTCGTCCTCAAACTTCAAATTGTCTGAAACTCCGAGCAATATAAGCCATGACTCACCCATCGCGCGTTGGGACAGTGTTGCCACGAGCGTAGCAATTGCTTCCACTAACTGAACTGTAAAGTCACTAAACATTTGGGTACAAAATATAACATAAATCTCCATTCGTGATTCCTGACAATCTTGTTTGCTCGCTTACCTTTACAAAATTGTACGACCAAAGAACGCTTCACGAAATTGTATTATTTATTGGAACTAATAAATTATGAACCTTATGCTGTTTGTTAGTCTATCAAAAATTAATCTTAAGTTCCCTTGCTGAAAACCAGCTAAAAATGAAATATGTTTACGTAACTGGGCAAGATCTCGTGTGCTGAAAAAACACACATAAATGTGCAAACCAATCATTTATTAGTTAAAAATAAAGCATTGATGTAGTTTCCATTATCCAATATTAATTTAGAGAAATCACTGTCAGTATTTTCCACTGAACCACGGAGACACTATAAGATAATGAAAATCAGTGACCATTAACTCAATATATTTTAACTAATTGTATTTAGAAAGATTTCTAATTTAATGTGTTACTATTTGCACATTTCTTGAATTTAATTGTATTATATTTCCTTATTATGTATATTATTATGTATATTAATATCATGATAGGTTTTACTAATAACTCAGTTTGTTAATCAGTTTGTGATGTTGAAAAGTTTTGTTCATTATCCGGAAGTAGCTCTTGCATGTAAAATTTCAGCCTGTGTGTGTAAGAGTCAGTGATGTCCAGTAAACTACGCGCTCTAAATGAATTACCTACACGTAATTTAAGCGTAGATTAAATAGTTTACATTGTTTACAATACACTAAAATGTAAAACAAAACACTGTTTAGAAGGGGAAATACAAGTCTTCAATCATGTATAGTTTTCAGCTTAAATCAATTTTATTTGCAACAGAAGTTCTCGCATTCTCTTGCATGCATTAACTGTTGCGATAAAAGCACGTGGTAATTGTCAGACAAGTAAAGTTTATTTTTCCATCAATAAACGAGAATAGTTCATATACGATGTTTGATTATTAGCATAAACAGAAAAGAGGTCGTAAATGTAAAGAATGGTGTGGAAGATACTGTTCACACACTGAAACTGGCTAAATCTCTTTCATCTCTACGGCGTTGTTGTTATATTCGTTTAGTGCCGCTTTTCTTCGAATTTAGGTTAGAAACAACGATGGGAATGAAGTTGATAATATGACCATTCTAAACAATCGAACCAAGGCGGGGATTCGAACCCGGGAACTTCGGAGGGGAGTTCGATCTTTTGACGCGGTGCCCCCCCCCAAATCGACCGTGTCCGTTGTTAACCTTGCGCTGGTAGCCATGTTGTTTTCATATACACATTACATAGTCTACATGCAGAATGCATACTATCGTTTATTGTATTCGCCACATCACTATAGTCAATATTTGTTGTAAATTTTAAGTTTATAAGAGGTGTTTTAGAACGCTGTAATTGAGTAGCTGGCTGTTGGGTTCTTGATAAATAAATAGCCAAACAAACGATAGTGTCGCCACCATGTTTGTTTACATTTGTTAGCATGGTTTGAACAGAAATACAATTTTAAGTAGTGATGATGTTCGTCCCTCACGTTAAAATTGATGATTACATACAGTGGGATCCATGAGTATTACCGTGCAAATTGTCCATCACCATGTTCGTGCACTTTATTTGACCCAATAAGAGCTTCAAGTATTAAAAGAGAACTCAAAACAAGTTGTTGTCAATTTCTGCAGCAGCATACATAAAAATCCATCGCTTAAAGACACATGGGATGTAAGAGGAAAATTAACAAAAATAGTCATGGACAATTTGCACGGTAATATTCATGGATCCCACCAGGAGCGCTGACTTGTCAAAATTATTGGTGGGCCTCTGATCATTGAAATAAATGAATTAATGCTCCCTTTTTTAAAAATAAAAATTACGTCTTCGTATAGCAGTTTTTAAGCAGCTATTTTATTCCTCATGCAAATGAACATGAAAAACGTTTAGAAAATGTTTCAAAGTCTCTTTATGTCTTTGTGTCTGCTCATTTGTTTTTTAGATAACATTAACATTCTTATTTAAAGTAGGCTATGTATTTACATTAAGAGGCCAACATAACACGCTCTCTTTGATCCGGAGGTCTCGGGTTCGAGTCCCGGCGAGGGCATGGGTGTGTGTTAATGTCCGCAACAGACTTGTAAAGAATGGACTTGTGACGTGTGCAAATAACCTTAGTGTTGACGTACTCATAAAAGTAACGAATATTCACAATATTTAACAGTTTTATATAATTATTTACATATATCCTAACACAAATCGCAGCAAAATTAGTTTTACTTTTTTGTTTTGCTACAATATTTTACTTTTTAAATTTAATTTTGCAGTAATAAAAAAAACACATAGCACGCCGTGCTTTAGCAATAATGCCTTTGATCATAGCCGTTCCCGCTTTCGCAATTCAGACTTTTCATAAGCTTTCCTTGCGTACTTTACTGCAAGCCAGTGTCAAATAAACTCAAAGACTTTAGAATTATTTTCCCCTTATTCTTTGGACTAGAGGAAGATATTTAGAGGGTAACTAAATATCGTACATATTAATATTGCCTGAAAGTCGTGTTTACGACCTCAAATTGTTCAGAATTCACTAAACAATCACCTCGTTATTTTGAAACTTTTTTTAGTAAAAATGTTACCAATACTCATAATTATATACTTAGTATATAGTAATAAGTCATGTGTTTTGCTGTCTCCGGTCATAGCCCCCCTCCCAAAGTTGATGGTTTAACGGTCTCGGCCCCCCAAAGTTGATGGTCTACATTAATCTGTAGAACATTTCAAATGTGTATTTAAAGTTAAGTTCATGTTGCACAATTCAGAGTAAACTTTACAAAAGAAGCAAAATAATACATTAGATCCTCTTAAGCAAAATTATTTGAGGGGCTCTGCCCCCCCATCATTAACATTCGGGGGGCTCGATCCCCCCCCCCCAAGCCCCATGGAGTCTATGGATCCCACTGTACTAAGCATTTTGAAAGTATGGCTAGCAGAGGAAATATGAAACAAATCGTCGCGTCCTTAATTAGGTAAAGTGGTATACGTGGTGAGAAACTAGTGGTGATACAATTGTGGTGCAAACAAGAATTTTGCAAGCTTATACGTTGCGTAAAACTACTCGGAAACAATTCTTGACTTGACAAGTGTACGGCCTGTGGAGTTGTAAGAGTTTTAGTGCTTGAAACATTCTAAAGGAATCCGATCATACCTGCTTCATAATATGGAAGTCCTGAGGGCGAGTTTAAGTCCTCCTTTAACTCTGACTGATCGGGACTGGACGTATAAAGTGGGATCCGAACCACGAAGCAATGTGCCTCTACTGGGAATCAAACCCGGGTCTCCTTGATTACAAGGCTGTGGGAGATTTTCTGATGCGATGTTTTTTACCATATGTTGTTTTCACATTTTGCAAATGCACCATACAAACTTTATTTTAAAGTTAAAAATAACTTAACGCTTTTATCGCGTTTCTTCTATGTACAGAAGCAAACAATCTCACTGCAGGTAGTTCTAAAAACTCTCTCCAGATGGCATATCAAATAACTGGCATTTCGAATTGACTATAAAGTAAATGAGTGATGAGCAAATACAGAGGCGGGTGACGTAGCTGCTACTTCCATAGCGCAGCTGGAGTCACGCGGTTTATCATGTGAACACCTTTTAGCTTATTTGTCACGTTGCTGCCACGGATACTGGGTTCGAATCTCGGCATGGGTGTTCTTTGTGAGTTACCATAAATTACATCATACCATCACTCATCCTCATCGTTGCGAATAGTCAAAGGGGCATAATAAATCATAACATAATAAAACTTGGGAAGAGCAAGAGAATTTCCTGTTTGGATAAAAATTAAAAACTCCAGGTTCAGTGGGAATACTATTAAACTGGCAACACTGGTTAGAGGCCGAAAGCAAGGAGAGAGATGCTGTGATAGATAGTAGGGGGCGGGTAGACAAGCAGTTTGCTGTGCGCACAGTACTACGTAGTAAGTGATGTGATGCATATGTGTGTGTGTGTGTGTGAGGGGGAAGAAGGGATGGGAGAAGTTACAGGAGGAAAACTTTTGTGCAAACTTTTAACGGCACCTCCGAAGACACTGATCTTGCAAGAAAGGAACTGATCAATAAACCTGGCAACTTTGCAGTCTTTTATTTCAAGCTTCAAGGTTTAGGGAAGTTTTCAGACCGAAGTGACAGACGACAAATGGCAAGATACAAACGTCAACTGACACACCCGGAAGGTTTTCATACCGAAGCAACTCGGACTTCAATCGTTGCCGATGTTACAACAGACCGAGGCTACACGATGCACGCTATTTAGAAAATAATGCAAGCGACATGTGCAGCTCATCGTGTCACTTCGAAATGAAAGATTGCATTTGTTTCTGAAGGATCCTTTCCAAGTGACAAGTGTTGCTTGTGGCCAGTCACTTCGATCTGGAAGCTCCTTAAAAGTGCCGAAACCTTTGGGGCTGGCAATCACTAAACGCACCTGTCCACAGAGGTGGCATCACTGAGTTTAGTTCAGTTAGCTCCAATAAGCTTATGAAAATAAATTAACAAATTTTACGGTATCATTTATCACAATTTTTGTACTAAACTTTGAAATCAAGTAAACTTATATTGAGAACATTCCTACAGACATTATATTTGTGTTCTACACTTAGAGATAGACCACAAAACATTAAGAAAATACACCAAAAAGAAACAACGCAATTTCTTGATTCAATATCACATGTTAAGTTACATTTTGCACCAATCCTTACAAATCGTAGAAAGTCCGTGCTTCCAGTTGGTGAATTCTTTTGACACCCGTTTCTGTAATAAGCAGAAGTTCTTCAAAATATATATGCTTGCCTGGTATTCCGTCACGACATCATGTGATCTACAGTTACCTAGTATTCATTTGGTCAAATCGCAAATGTAGGACGTTCGCCCAGTAGTTGGGTTTAACGACTATTTTGTTCTGATTGAAGACAATGTAATTGGATACTGAAAATTCATTGCCATTCTTTGACAAATCGTGACATTAGCGTGTATGAGTTTTCTTTTGTCATTTTCTGCAAGCTGAAAATAAGGAGACATTTACAACGAACCCATTTTAGCAGTGATAGCGACTGTCCACAGTTTGAGCGGTCGAATAACATTTTCGCTATCGAAAGTTTCATGTTCGGATACCGGCCTGGGGCCAACTAATTCAATTGAACTCATTCGTATGGTTTGATTCAAGGGTTAAAATATCAACTGATTTATCGAATATTTTTTATTGACTATATTATTCGATAATTTCACGAATCATTTGGATATGAAATTGAAATACTTAATAGTTGATTTAATTGAGACAGTCATTTTTGGTATCAGAAATTTGGCTCAATTTCATTAGTTATTCTACTGAATTGATCAGTAATTTATTTATGTACATAGCTATGTGCCCCTTCTCTGGCGTCGTTATTTAGTAGACGTTAATGTATTAACAACCTATATGCACAATTATTTCAGCCTACGTGATATCTTAACTAAGAACTTTTGACATTTAAATATGGCATAGAAGCGTATCTGCGGGATGCAGTGCTATATATAAGGAACCAAGCCAAGTCGCAAAATGGAAGTAAACAGCTCTGGTGTAATTTATGGATATGTTTAGTTTCTGGGAAGACCATCACCTTATCTATTTGACAGGATGCTCGGCGTAAGCGACTGTTCGCTAGCGGCGACCTAAAAAAGTCTAGCATCTCGACGTATGGGACAACGGTGATATATTGCTCACAGCGCCAGTGGCATTAAACGTCAGACAGCGAGCACCGCGTCGTATTTCACAAAGACGGACAACACTCTAAAACTATCAGCCTCCCACACTGCTCGCTTCCGGGGACATAAAGTGGCAGAAACTTAATTCTAATGGCGAGATGGTGTATATTTTAGAGTGGTTTGGTCTACTTATTTTGAGAGTATGGTGTAAGTAGCAAAACTGTTGAAACTATAGATAGATGAGGAAATATCGATATCTTGCAAGCGATTAGTTACAGACAACATTTTAGTTGTTGATAAATCAACGTTGCAATTGGGTTGCTACCACTTGCAGCGTTGCCAAATCGTGAATTAAAAACAAGTTAGAGCACACAATGACTTCGAAGTAGCTACACTTGTAAGAAGGCAAACAATATTTTTTATGTACTAGAACAACTAGGAATTCCGGAATCAGATAAATACTAAGATTTCAGACTCAAATTCACACAGCACATATGTTATCTCACCTGGCAAGGTCAAAATGGACCTTGAAAATGAAACCTTTTGCTCACAAGTTTTCACACGCAAGCACTATTCACAACCCACTGCAGACAGAAATTCTTACAGGTAAAGTCGCGGTCAATTCTGAATTGTAGCTGCTCCATTGACTTTCAGTGGGATCATTCCAACCCAGAAGTGTCCGTTACTGCACAGATTAGTCCATTTCTGACTCCGTGACGAAATTACCTCACTTTAGGTTTACGTGGAAGAAGGGAGGATAACAACAAGCAGAAATGTGACAGTTGATTAAATTGAATACTCTTGTTGTAATATAACCAACATCATTAAAATCCTACATTAATGAAAATCGTACATTTCTTTTTGGAGTTGTGCCCCAATTGTCCCGTGGCTCCACAACTGACTTCAAAGCATTCGTTTAGCAGTGCTTGTAACTTCCGCGTTAACCCTTTAGAGCAGGGTTTCTCAAACTATGGTACGCGTACCAGTACTGGTTATCGTACTTTCGGATACAGGTACGCGAGCTTAGTCGAAATATACAGAAAATTCTTGTAAGATCTCCTATCGCATTATTAATACGAGGTGCGTTCAAGTTCTAAGGTCTACTAATTTATTCTGAAAAATATACTCACCTCAGAAAGCTGAAACTGTCGTCAATTTGCAAAATAATCTCCCTCTAGACGTACACATCTTTCACAATCCTGGCGCCACGATAGCATGTCCTTTGTAAACGCTTCTTTAGGAGTCTGTTTTGTATACTTAAAAATCTCTGATTGTAAGAGCGGAATGGCTTGGAAATTTGTGACCATGGAGACTGTCCTTGTGTGCAGGAAAGAGCCAAAAATCGCTAGGTGCGAGGTCAGGTGAGTATGGACGGAGCATGTGGAATCAATTCAAATTCGTTTTCCGTGAAAAACGTGTGAACAATGGCCGCCCGATGAGAAGGCGCGTTGTCCTGATGAAAGAACACAGCTGCAGCCTTTTCCGACAGTTTCTCTCGAAATGCTGGAAGCAACTTGGTTCTCAAGAAAGCTTCATAGCTTGTACCTATCACTGAGCTACCCGTAGCATAACGATTTGTGAGTGTAAAGACTTTCCTGTCCTCAAACATCATTTTCTCAGCAATGGCGGTAACTGGTTGCTGGTTTGTGGCCTAGGCTCTTTTTGTTTGTTTTCACATGGCATTCGGCCTTCCTTGAAATATAACACCTAGAAACACACATTTTTAACATCCATGACACCACCACAGCATGTCTTGGTCATTTGAAGATGAATATAGATGGGTGTTTCTTCATGCAGGTGAAGAAAATGAATAACAACATGCTGTTCCTCCAATGTAAACGGTGCCATTTCCAGTATCAAGAACACACCTGTCGCTAGACAGCGCCACTAGCTTCCTATGAGGTAGACCATGCTGCCATCTGGCCTCATCAACCTTCAAGAATGGATGCTTCATCTCAAACAACTCTCCCGTTTATAACTGGTTATATTCGTGAAAAATAAAATAGGAGACCTTAGAACTTGAATTCAACCCGTACATATCGGCAATTATAATTATTTATTATTTTCATGTCAGTAAAAGAAGGTAATTTAAGTACGTTTTAGTAATTGTATAATCATTAGTTACTTGTATTTGGCAAAATAATAATGCAATTTTGAATATTAGTACTGATTTGATTGATTGATTGAATTGGTTTTAAATCCACTTTATGCACAGTAAGGCTAATCGGGACTGGACCTACAGTTTAAAGTGAGATCCGAACCACTATGTGCCTCCATTGGGTATCGAACCCGGGACCCCTTGATTACAAGGCGCCATTGGAGAGGCGAATGTTAGTATTGAAAACTCCGTAATATGTACGTCGAAAGTATGAATTTTGGTTTAGTTGAATGACACCATTTAACCGTCTTACCCGAATGTCCCACACATGCTCACTTTCTGCAGTGCCTTCCACGGTCAAATCGTCCGCGGAGCGGCGGCAAGCGCACCTGGCAGCGAAAGCTCGTCTTCCGTCAAACTTAATGCAACATCTGCGTAATTGGAAACGCTAGCCATGTAATGAAATAAGCTCGTACAATTACATGGACAGTTACAATTAGAAGAAACACGTACGTTGTTACAAGAGGCGTTGGAAATGTTCTTGTCCTGCATCCACACATTTACGGTATCTTTTCAGCAAATTTTCACTAACACGTATCAGTTTCTCTTCCGAAATTTCTTCAATTTCTCTCCTGATATTTTCTTTCAATTCTTCTAATGTGTGGCTTCAGGTTGAAAGCTTGGTAGCTCGCCACGCAGACGACTTAAAAATGTTTGTTTCTTGTGCAAGACGCCGGGGAAATTTTTTAGGATTATGTTTCAATCGTGGTATAACGTCGTCTACTTTCTCCTCAGTAAATACACGTCGTTTCACCCTTCGCTTCTTATCAAGGACATACCCTGTTTCCCTAAATTTGTTCACAAGTTTTTGAGCACTCTCTCTGTGTAGTATTGACTTAAGAGTTGTACATAAAAATTCGTTCTTTTAAATTGTACGTATAGGTGGCATTATTAGACTGCAGAAAAGCACCAGTAATACTTAAGTAAAACAAAACAATCGATAACACTTGCTAACACCTTAACACTTCACAAACACGCGCAAACTGGACACCAGCTATCTGGACACTGAAGCACTGACGCGTCCAGTGCAAAGGTCAGCGTACAGCTGTGGATCTAAATGCCGGCAGACGCGCCCCCACCTGCCCGGCCAGCTTGCCGCTGCTCCGCGGACGACTCGACTGGGAAAGGCACTGTATATATTAGAGCTTTGTATGATAAGAAAAATGCGACCAATTTAACACCTACTATTTAAAAAGGAACATAAATGACTTCTGAATTGTTCGACCGATTGAATGAAAATTGTTTTCCAAAGTGCTTTATTAATTTTCATGTATTGGTTATTAACAAACCGTTTACCGATGCAGCTTATTGATTAGTAAACATTACGATACAAGGCAGGGGAAAACACAAGCTTTGTCAAGAAGAGATAATGCAGAGGACATGTTCACAGCCTATAGAAAGTACATTATATATTATAATTAGATTCTTTTGAAGTGAAAATGCCGACTTGTAGTAATGGATGTTGATCGGTTTGACGAAGAGACGTTTCAAATAAATATGATCCTAAGAGGTTTCTTTGTCATCGTTATTTTGATCGTTTTTTGTTTTGTAAATGAATCTAATTTGTAGTGGTGGTTTGAAAGTCACATTTCTCAAACTGTGTATGATAACGAGCATAAAATATGAGGGCATGCTCGTGTTCATTTAAACACCCAGTACTATATTTCAATTTCTTCAACAACACGTTACATTTATGAACAAATCAGTGGGAAAAAAAATCATGTTTTCCACCAAACTGGCCTCCGTGGTTCTCACCGAAGAGAAACCTCCTCCATGAAAAGAAAATTTAAAGTTATGTAAAATAAGCGCTGAAATTAGCTTGTTGTCAAAGCCAATGACTTCCTGAAAATAGACCACTGCTATGGTTCTTGGGTTTATATGATCAAGGTTTAATTTAATACACAGGCCACCTGGATCTCCCTCTCATTCGGTTTCTCGAGCTCCGTGAAGGAGACAGGACCCTCTTTTAGATTAGTTTGGAGTCAATTTTGAATATATCATCCTGCAACTATAAACTTGCTCATCAAATTTATTAATATGTTACCCCTTCCAAGGCAACAATAAGTGATGGATAAGGTATTAAATATTTCTTTTCATGAAATTGTGCTCGCACTGTCCGTTTCACAATAGTCGGATGCAGCAACTACAACCTGAAAGAAAGTGGGGTGAAGGGGAGGGGGGTCAAGCTGGACATGCTATTTTCATGTATACAGTATGATGATCAGTTCTTGATGACTTTCGTGGGTCAAATGGGAAATGCTCCCCCCCCCAAGTCGACGCCTCTGGTCATAAGTGGTGTCAGTGATTCAACTATCGGTATTTGAAAGCACGGTACAATCAACAAGTATAAATTTGAAAAATCTAAGGGACATGTTTGTGCTACAATTTGCTCATATTGTTATAAAGGGTTAAGGATTAAATTTACCCTTGTAGAATTTGAATTAAAATTTTTGGGTCATTTAGGCTATTTTGCACCCGCCACACTATACGGGGCCCAGCCCCTTATCATAATAAAAATAAAACACGTTTCTGAGGATTAAAATATTCTTGCCTTGGTTAAAAGCTGAGGCTGTCAAAAGGCACTCAGCACATATAAAGACAAAACACAGGACAACACACACACAGTCCTACAAAGATTATACTGGCCGTAGGTTCAGACGCCAGAGACGCGTTAGTCTGCAAAATGCAGTCTAGGATGTGCTACGTGGAACTGAGGTTGACAATTGGGTGTACTGCGTGGAAGCATCACCCCTTACACCCCTTACCTTTGTAAAGTGGGGTGTATAAGTATTACCAAGCAAGTTGCTCATAGCCATGTTTATTCTCTTTGTTTTAACCAGTTAAATCTTCAAATCGTCAAATACGCTGCTGATAATTTCATTTAGAATCCTAGAAAAAAAATAATTAATGAAAATAGTCTAGCCCAATTTGCCGAGCAGTAACATTCCCCAAAAGTGGTCGGCAACACTGCGCAGAGTTTCAGACGAATTATTACAGAATGAAAGTCAGGCGGAATGAACCGTTACTAAAATTATGGCAATTTGTAGCTGTATCCATCTATTATCGTACTGTCCCCCGGCCCATTCCTTGTCGTATTTTGCTTCTTCTGGGGATTTTTCTTTGGTTTGTTTTCGAAGAAGGAAAGAGAGGTAAAAAGCCCAGTGTTAAGATCCGAACAAAGACGAGACAAATTGTACGCATTCATCTTTGTCTCTGAAACAACAAAAGGCACACAAGTTGAGTTTTATCTTTTTCGCATAATGGCTGCTGTTGTAGACAAAACGCCAGCATGTTTCTGTGGGAAAAGCTGAACAAATATCAGCCAATACAAGCGACATACCAAGCAGGGGATTGTGTTGATCTTTCATACCACGGCGAGTTTGTGTAGTAGCTTATAACTGCTTTGGAGAGTACCGTTCAATGTTCAACAATAGCTCTCGAGACCAATGTAATTCTCAAAAAGTTTGTCAAAGTTAGTTTAAAATCCACTTTATGTTTAGATAAGCAAATAAGGACTGGACTTACGGTTTAAAGAGGAATCGGAATCGCTGTTAGCAGTACGTGAGAGTTCGAATTTGCCCTCGTCGCGATTGACCATAGGTTAAGAGAACGACGTCAAGTAACCACAACAGAATTTGGGCTGTTTTTCGTGAAAAAGCTTAATTATGTCCACTTAACATTTATCGTTGGGTCAAACTTTGTTGTGCCAAAGTTTGTCCCCGTTATGCTCAGATAAATCAGGACTGGACCTACAGTGCAAAGTGGAATCCGAACCACTGTGTAATTTGCAGATGATTAAACCAGTAAAAGTTGGATGAATAACCCCGAGGGTTGTTAACAAATCAGGATCTCAAACTCCTTAATAATACACGAGATCTGTGTGTATTGACTACTAGAGACATCTACAGAAAAGTTTCAAGTCACTCCGTTGTTACATAGAATTCTCTTGGTAACTGTGCCTCAGTAATGCATCCCTTCCTACACACGAATATGCCCATTGAACCATATTCTTTCGTCTAAAATTAGATGCAATAAGTTTCTAATTAGTTAGAAACTAATCTTAACGATTACATTTCGAGTTTCTACTGGATATGGGAAACAAGCCTTTGTTTCGATTCGTGAAAATAGTCGCGGACAATTTAACGAGCAATGCTTATGCATCCCATTGTACGTACAGTGTAGAGCATAAAAATTACGAAGTAACTTGACCATCGCAATGTTCATTCACTTTGTTCGACGCAGTGTAAGATTAGGAATTCAAACAAAATACCAAGGAAGAAGCATCTGCACCAGCATCGATAATATTTCATTGTACATAAGTACTACCAAGCAAATTGTCCATATACTCTGTTTTACCCAATGAAAGCTTCAAGAATTGAAAAACAACGTCCTCACCGACATTCTTAAAATAATATTTCTTAAAAACCCTCGGATATATAAGAAATAAAATAGTTCTGGACAATTTGCCGAGCAATACTTGTGCATCACTAATATTGTTCATTGTTGTCTCACATCCTACATATTGTTAAGGAATTAAATTGTACTGAAGCTGGCGCACAGGTTAACTGCTTAGATGGTGTTTTGTTTCGATACCAGAAACAATGAAAATGGTGAAGGACAATTTGCCTGGTTTCATTTAAGCATTCACTCTACGTGGTCAAAACACAGACCATAAGCTTTACTCAGACTTCCTTGAGACGCATCGACTGAAGAAGGGTAAAAGCTGACGTAATAAGATTATCGCCGGCTGTCGGATTAAATGAGAGCATTTGTACCGGAGGATCACAACAGGAGAATTCCTCGCCGCAGGATATCATGTCGGAGCTCCACGCTTGGACGGAGGCCGACAGAATGTTCTGTAGTCGAACCTTCGCAACATTCTTGTTTATAGTAACCAGGGGCAGGATTGTTTGCCCAAGTTATTTGTTCGTAAAGGAACGTTATGCACTAAAGTATGCGCACAGGCCAACGCAAATCCATCTCATGAAATTTGACACCAAGCTCACTTTAAGCCTTACCATGTAAGAAGAAGGCTCACGGGCTAATAGTCGTTTGTTTTTTGTTTCGGGGACTTTTCTATGCCATGCCAGCTCTTTTAGGGATGAATACTTATGTTCTACTTTTGAATTTAAAATTTTGGGTGCGTCAGTACTTTGGCTATTTTGCACCCGTCACATTATACGGGGTCCAGCCCCTTACCTTAACTAAAATAGAATAAACGCAGTGTTGTGTTACTAAAACATTAAAATTTTCTGATTTTCGTTCAAAGCTGAGGCTGTAAAGGGGCACTCAGCACTCATAAGGACAGAAAACAGGACAACAACACACACAAAACTATACTGGCCATAGACCAGTCGCCAGAGCCTCGTTCGTCTGCAAAATGCAGTCCAGGGTGTACTACGTGGAAGTGAGGTTGACCTTTGGGCACCTACGTGGAAGGTCCCTTACATCCCGTTCTACTTTTGAGAGGATATGTCTGTGTTTTATATGAAATGGAAGACAGGAAATGCAAGGAATGACCGGAAAAAATATGACTTGAATCCGGAAACTTTGGCGACGAAATTCTCAGTCGATCGCTCAACCCTCTCTGCTATGGAAGGGGTAACAGAAAGAAGGGTTGAGAGGAAGAAATTACGAGGGCTGGGGCATAAGTAATGGCAACTATACTTTTTCTCCAAGTTAAACTGTGGTACCACAATATGATAGCATGCCCCGGAGAATGTGGCATAAGATATGAAATAAGATGGCAACTGGGAAGAAATATAGAAGCAAAGAGTGGGAGAAAACAAAAGATGATGGCAACTGAAAGGAAATAGGAGTGGAAGATGATGGCAGCTGGAAGGAGATTGGAGTGAAAGATGATAATGGCAGCTGGAAGGAGATTGAAGTGGAAGATGATGGCAGCTGGAAGGAGATTGAAGTGGAAGATGATGGCAGCTGGAAGGAGATTGAAGTGGAAGATGATGGCAGCTGGAAGGGGATAGGGGTGGAAGATGATGGCAGCTGGAAGGGGATAGGGGTGGAAGATGATGGCAGCTGGAAGGGGATAGGGGTGGAATATGATGGCAGCTTGAAGGGGATAGAGGTGGAAGATGATGGCAACTGAAAGCAAATAGGAGTGAATGAAAAACGGAGTGTCAAATTAAGAGAGCGGGGAAGATAAGAGGGTAGTGGAGTATGAAGAAAGTGAGATTACTATGACGATCTCTCTCTCTCTCTCTCTCTCTCTCTCTCTCTCTCTCTCTCTCTCTCTCTCTCTCTCTCTCTCTCTTCGCTTGGAGCATAATTTGTTTATCTTCTCCATTGCCAGTTCCCATACCCACAGCATGTCAACGATCGCTCTGAATTCGTGATTTCCAACAATCTCACGATCCCAGGGACCTAGATGATACAAAATTACGCCTGTCCGCTCTCGGACCTGTAGCTTTCACGTTAGCTTGACTAGAGGATGACAAGAATCCAGGGCGACTGGGTAAGGCGCTTGTCCGCCGTTCGGGGCGTCCAGATCGTGCCTCCCCGGGGCTAGAAATTACCATTCCGACCCTCCCCTGAGTAAACACACATTTCTCCCCGTCGAGGCATCATCGTAATTAACCTTAATAACATGGTTATCTAGTCTGGAGTTATTTATACTCGAAGAAATTGATATCGTGCCTAATTTGCCTAATATAACACGTTAGAAGCTGAGCTGAATTATTAAATTTACTTGTGTGTGTGAGAGATGGTTTTTTATATACAGTTAGTCACTTTGACCTCGTACCGGCTTCCTCGGCGGAGGGGTTAGTGTGACGCGCTACGATGCTAGTGCTTCTAGGTTCGAATCCTAAATAAGACTTGCATACAAGTTGAAGTTGTTGGGAAACAGTTTATAATGACGAATATACACAGTACATTTTTCTTTGAGGGACGCACCTCACCACAGCGACCCGCAGATTCTTAATCACGATAGCCTAGTTGGATAGATATCGTAGCTCTTATATATACACTGCCAAAAATAGATGTGGAAAGATTGGAAACATTTCGAGCAGAACCTTTCTTCGCGGTGGGTAAAATATTTTGTGCGCTGTGAAGTCATCGGTCCTAGGTTCGAATCCAAAACTTGATTTTGTGATCATTCAATTGCAATAATAGTTTAGGTGAGTGCGCTACATACGGGCCATTCCATGCCATTGTTCATTCATTCATCGTTCTCCCCCTTAACCATTCCTTCTTGTGCATCTTTTAGCAGACAGTTCCTTCTTAATCAAATCAACCGTAATATGGGCAACTTTTGCACCACCCTCTCAGTTTTGGCTCAATTTGCAGCATTTGTTCCCTCATGTCCCTGACCATGAATATAAAATTTTCCCGAGGAAAAACCTACACATTTCAGAGTTGGGACATTTTCAGAATTTCAGGTTGTCTGAAAACGAGTTTGAATTTCAATTTATTACTCCATACAAATCATACATGGAGGGTTCCGTGCAGCTCCGCCTTTTTCATAAGAAAACAGACGATATAATTAAATGTAACATTTCTGCAGTCTACGATGTGAATATTCACTTATTCTATAATCTGCTCCTAAAAATATATAGAGACTTCAGAAAAGATCGAACCAATTTGGAAGTATATTATAGTCACCGTCGTCATCGAGAACTTTTTGCCGACGCCTCAGAATCAGAAGTCTCTGAGCACCACTGCGAGAGAACTATTTAGAACAGGAAACAAAGAATCTATCAAGTGCACTTTTCACTCGCCCTTGTGGCTGGTTGCCCAATGAATACAACGCAGGTGATTGTTTAATGTTGCCATATCTGGATATTAGGGTGGGTGCACCAAAGTTTCCTAGTCACTGCAGATACGGATCTTCCTTGCCACATAGGCGTAACTCGCCTCCCAAATTCCATGCTTATTAAAATCTTAGGGATATTTTTTAACACCTTTTGGAACCTGAATGTCATATTCTGCCACCCCAAGTTACGGTGCTGCTTTGCCACATGTGGTGTTGCGTTATCATGCCCTTTCGATTTGCAAGTACAGTCTTTATAGTCATTTTGGGGCGGGGGATACGTTCAGGTTGTGTAGAGTATATAGTAGCTAACCATGAAAGATTGTTTACTGTTTTCTTTTAGACCAGCAGCTATTTCTCTTACATTTAGTTTAGAACGAAAAAACCTTAGTGGAATCTATTAATGGAAAGTAGTACGTATGCAATAAATAGTAATGTATTACTTATTTTGCTCCCGTGTAGCTAAACCCTTGAAGCTCTTGTCTTTGGTGCGAACGGTCCCGGGTTCGATTCCCGGAAATAAAAAGAAATCAGTGTTTACCCAGCATATGAATGATAATTGGAGAACTGCTTGAAAGGAAAATAATCATTGGTCTCTGGTCTCGACAGTCATAAAAACAGCGGCGATGAGACTCTATGCGCTGACCACGCGTCACCAACAAAAATCACCTTGGCAGACCTTGGCTCTCAATTGGCTGTTGTGCCGCGGAGTTTAGCTTTAGTATTATCTATTTTAGTATTTTCTCTACAGCACTGAAAGGCACTCAATAATACGTAAAATGTAACACAGTGTTGCAAGAACAAGGCGAATTAAAACACGCATCACACGATATGACAATCGGTAGTTCCATGAAGGAAAAGATGTTTAAAAAAAAAGATAATATACCTTCATGGTCTAGCGGTTACAGCATATAGCGCAACGAAAGCAGGTGCATTGGATACAATTCCCAGATTCAGGTGCTATTTGCTTTATGTATTGCCATTCCACAGGCACTTAGTAGCAGATGGAAAAATGCTATCTTTTCGCCCTTGGTCAAATTGAAAGTACAAAATACTTTGCAGAATTGTATAGCATTGCTTCTACCATGTGACCAAGAAGGTTCTGTCGGTTTTCCAATTACAAACTGCAAGATTGTCGCAGTTAAACGAACACGCATAAGGGTTTGGCCACATTGAATCCCGTTCCGGCCGAACTTTTACACTGCCTTACACGATAGAAAAGGGTCTTCCTTGTCGCACAACACTTTTGCTACATTGTGCTCTGACGTCAGACGAGGAATGCCTACGAGGTTAGGTCTGTTACGTTTGGTTCTATTAACATAAATACACTGAAAAATTATTATTTAGGCTAGGAGAACTAAACATAGCTAGCCTAACATAACAACGTAGGCATCTAGCACAAAATTAGAAAGCTTTCTTGCGTGACGTCAGAACACAAGGTTGCTAAAGTGTTGTGCGATATGTGAGACCCGATAGAAAACGGCAGAACCAGGTTCCAAAAACTGGGCGAGACACGGGGATTCCACCCACCAAATATTTCCAGGGGGAAGTAAGTAAAACCCCTCTTCCTTGAGCACACTAGAAATGAGCGTTCATTTTTTCGTTGCTATCCAATTAGATACCATAAAAAAAATAATCATGACAGTTTTTAAAGCATAAACGATCATTACATAGTTAACATGCAGTTGTAACCATTCAGTTTTTAAAAATGTATTTATGGTGCACTGTACTTGAATTTATAATCTTTATCTATAATTATACACGATAAAATATTAAAGTTTAAATTTTAAAAAGAATGTTGCGTTCCGTTTTGGTAAATTAGCCTGATCTTGTTCTCGTCTCGGTAGGATCTCGTCTAGAAGGATCTAACTTCTAAGGAACTTGTGGGTGTTGGTGGGGGGAGGAGCTACTTCTTACGAAGAGTAAACACGTCGTTAAAATTACTTCCGATTTTTTTTTTTCTCACACTTCTGCTTTTGTTCTCTGTGTGAAGAACAGTATGAGGAAAGACATTTTGAGTCTTAGTGCCGAAATAGTTTTCAAAACTTACCACGTTTTGGCGAATGTTAATTATATTCCGTGCTACTTTCATTCAATCTTTGAACTCTCCAATGGTTTCTTAAAGTTTTCACAAAGGCACCATTTTTGGCTCAAAATTTATCCTTATTCTCGCGTGATGAAAATTCTGGATAAACCTGTGGCTGTCCCGTGTGAAAGAATTTACACGCAGCTGACAAATTGGTTAAAAAAAAAGCGTTCATGTTTTGTTTCGTGTTTATTCTGTCGACGTGGCACTGTTATCTGGCCGCAAGTGCGTATCGTCATTGTTCTTGTTCAGTCCGTATTAATGTCCTCACTCCTTTGAGTGCTCCCCCTTCCTAGCACGTAGCAGAAGACTTTGCGGTTGTGCTCAGAGTCACGCTCGACGTGGCAGACGTCGGGAAGCACCCAGGGGCGTGATTTTGGGCACGCGAGCGGGGGAATTGAATGGGACAATTTGCGGACGAGCCTGATGGCATTTAGCTAATCTATAGAGGCAGAAAGCCTGTATAATATAACTAAAACTAGGAACACAAGTCAGAAAATATATAACAATTGCGTTTTGGTTTTGAGTTTGTAAGTCCTCTTTATGCACATATATTAGTGCGATTAAGTTAGGCAAAAGCAACCATAATCTACATAATTTAATCCAGTTTTAAATTATAAAATTTTAAATATTTGGTTTAGGTTAAACATTAAGTTTCAATTATTTTAATCCGTTTAAACAGTTACTATTTGAACTCTTGTCGAGTGCGAAGATATAATAAAAAAATGAACAAATTAGAGAACTTCGACTTATGGTAAACGTCACTTTAGCGATTTTCGTATCCTGTGCCTCCCATGGAAAATAATAATATTTTCGATACGTTGGATGTATCTACACAATGTATTATTCACAACCCATTACCCAATGCCACTAGACTTCAGAAAAGCCATATGTATATTTATATTTGATTTGTTTTTAGCAATAGACAGTTTTGAGTAGCCAGGTTTAAAAATATTTTGGGCTATTAGTAGAAACGCGCGCGAGCGCACACACACACGCGGGGGGGGAGAAGGTCAGCATTTTTACAAATATTAGAAACTGACCTAGATTTTATGACATCCCCACGTATTTTGCCTCTCTATAGGAAGCAAATTACGTGCAAACATCGTACCACGCAGTGGATAGTTAGACTGGACGCCCAATTTCCTAGAGCCATACAACTACGTACCTAGTAGTGAGAGCATTAGACCATATCAAATAATTGTAAATTACAAGCACTTTTCAATTTTATTTTATTAGTTTAGTTTATTACAACCAAAGCATTGACAAGTAAATAGTAATTACTAATGATTCTAATATTTAGATAAATAACCATTAAATAACCTTGACTTCTTTGCACCTAAATTAAGTGATCACTCCCTGTATACAGTGTGTACATAAACTCCGGAGCCACTTTGAAAAATTTATTTACAACAACCTATGAAATTTATCACCATAAGGAATACAAAATATTGTAGAGAATACATGAAAGTTTTATTTTACATGGCAATTTGGTTACAAATGCTCTATGTGGGAACCTTGGGGGACCCGACAAATGTCTACACGGTAATCAAACTCCTGCCAAACACGGCTCAACATGTCCTCTGTAACTGTGGCTGTTGCTTGCTCAATTCTCCCCCTAAGTTCCACATCATCACGTGGAAGGGGAGGGACATAAACAAGGTTCTTCACATATCCCCATAAAAAATAATCGCAGGGGTGATATCGGGTGACCTAGAGGACCACTTCATCACACACTGGTCACCGTTTCCTGCACGACCAATCCAGCGGTTTTGAAGTTCTGCGTTAAGAAATGCCCGAACAGGACGCTGAATATGCGGAGGAGCTCCGTCGGACTGTAGCACATAGTTTTGTGTAACATTTCCGTTGGACATCTGTAACACTTTTTGATTTCTCTAATTGTAGCGCACAAAAGGCCTTCTCAGGTTGAGAAAGCGCCATGATGAATCTGGCACTCTCTAGCGGCATAAAATGGAACTACTAGAAACACCTGCAATACAAAAAAAAAACTTTACTCTTAAAAATAATCTACTTTGTTACTCGATAGTGCTAACATTTTGTCTACAATAAATTTTTCAAAGTGGGCCCGCACCAAATTGAGCGACAAGACCGCCTCTGCTGTTAAAACCTTGCATTTGCAGTTCATTCACAGATCTTACAGTTCCAACTCTCTTCAATCTTTTGAGAACAGAGGCGTAATCTGGTTGGTAGACATTACTGAAATTACACGACGTAAAGTTATATGACGTATTGATTTATAGTCTTCTGTACGAATAACAAATTCCATTAGCCCCATACAATGTCTGTGTACAGTGTGCGAATTAACGGATGGGGGGGGGGATGCCGGGAATTTCCCCTCAACAATTTTTTTTTAATCCCTGCCAGGGATGTTTCCTCCCCCTCAATGAAAATGCAATTGAAAGCATACATTATACCATTCCTTAACAATGGAAAAAACACCACTTAAAAATCATTCGGGAACAGTTACTTAACCTTTAAAACAATTGTATTCTATTTCGCATTTGAAGTTCTATTTTGAAATAGCCCATTTTCACGTGTTTGTATTGTCGTCAGGTGCAGAGGTTTAAGAAAAATCTCCCAAACTAGTGCCGTTACTCTGTCCATCTTTCTAATATATAAAAATGAAAGTGTGCGTGTATGTTTGTTCCGCATAACTCTCGAACGCCTGGAGCAATTTCAACCAAACTTGGTACACATAATATTTACAATCTGGAAAGAAATACTGTGGGGTAAGACACCCCTGGGGTGGGGGTGGGAAGGGTGACATGTAAAAATAATCGAAAACGACCGATATTAGTGATTCATAGTTTTCGCGGTCGCTAAGATGAATAGTGACACTATTGAATGCCTTTCAATTCCACGTTCATCACCTATCGGCATGGGGGTGAGATTGGGTGAAAAATATAACGTCAAAAATTACCTGCATTAGTGTCGAATCTATAGTTTTCGTAGTCGCTAAGCTAATTGGTGACATTCACGATGACATCTGAGAGAGAGCGAGAGAGAGAGAGAGAGAGAGAGAGAGAGAGAGAGAGAGAGAGAGACACTTGCGTTCTGGATCACGATCAAGAAGTCACAAGGGCAGTCTATAAAGTAATGCGGAGTGGATTTAAGATCGCCTTGTTTCTCCCACGGACAACTTTAATAGAAGATTGAGATAAATAAATACCCGGGCAACGCCGGGCAATCAGCTAGTTGTTAAATAAACTAAGAAAACTTGAAGCAATGGAAAGTAGTTAATTTCGTCAGCTTTATTCCTTGGAGGTAGATCACATTTCTCGCCGCATCCAATCATTGAGTTGAACGGGGTCAAGTTTTTCAGTATTAATAGTTGAATAGCTCTTTTTGTGTGTGAGTTCAGGTTTTCTTAGAATGTAAATATACTGTTTCTAAATTACGAGTAAATGTTATCATAAGATTTAATGTCCTACGTTACAACCACCGTTCTAAGGTACTTACAAGTTATAACTGCAAGGCAATCATTTAGTTTAGTAACTAGTAACATAGCCTACCGAAATTTTCGTACCCCCAACCCCCTCCCCGCAATGATATCACAAATATTCCACCTAGTCGGCATCACCCCCCCCCCAAAGCAAAAAGCTTAATTCGCGCGCACTGTTTATTATTTAACGGGTGTTTGAACCTCATTAGATCAGTCTTGAATCGGAAACATCTTCCCTTCCGGTTGAGGCAGGCGCCAGATGTCGCTGGCATACTTTCCTTCCGAACGCTTGACATCACAAGGTCAGGAAATGGCTCTCTCTCTCTCTCTCTCGCGTGTGTCTGTTCGCATCTTCATTAGCACGGCCCAAGTTCAGTGCGAAAACAGGATCAGACGGCAGGAAGCAGCAGTTTTCGACGGATACGTAGTACGGTAGATGTGTTTGTGGCGGTTCTCAGCCAGCAACAAGTGCTCAATGGCAATACCAGTGTTTGGAAAGTCACTTTTAAAATAAATGTATCGCGGGCGTCCGTAAAGGAGGGGGCGGGAGGGTACCGTTGCCTCCCTGGGAAATGAATGTCAACTTAAAAATATATGTTTCACAAACGTAAATGTAGTGGCAATGATAATGTCACGTATTTGCTGTGCAAGTTACTTAAACAACACTACCTAACCTGCCTAACATATTCATATACTTATTGCTTTATTAGATACATGCCTGAGCAGGTTAGGCGGAAGTTTGGTGCTGTTAGTAAGTAAAGCATTAGCTGTCGTTAGCCGGTCGTGAAGGTCAATAGAAACTTGAGAACGCTGGCTAAAGAAGCAGTGCTTTAGAATAAGAGGTCAAAAAAAGGAAAGAATTGCGCAGAAGTATACCAGAAAAATGGATTCTGTCCCTATCGCGCACGCACAGGCGCATTGCACCCACGTTGACGTCACCATCTAAATATAGACGTGCAATGGCAGAATGACTGTTTCCAGAAAGACGATAAAATGTTTTACGAGGAGCTTAAACCAAGAGCACAGGAACATGACATGTCTAGTGTTGCACATTCTTGCAGGAAATGATCTTCCAACTACAAGCACTTTTGTGCCTTTACTGCTAATTGCTTGCATGCATTAAAAAGTATATTTTGTTATTTATTGCCGCGATACTACAGTATGGTTAGATAGGTGGAGTAAGTTTTTTTTTTTTTAGAACAACGTGCTCACGGAATTATGAGCAAGTTTGGCATATCTTGCCCAATAATATCATTAGTGGAAAGTGAATGGCAAAACGTAAAGGGAGACTATGCAGTTGAGGACTTCGGAAATGTACTCGAAATAAATAATAATAATAATAATTGTCGACTCAAATATTCGTATTTTGAAAAGTCGGTGATCCCCTGCATCCAGAGTTTTGTTATCCACTTTCCTTGGTGTTCACATTCGTCGCAGCTTCATCCCAATGTTCTTAAAATATGACTGAACTCTGTTTAATAATGGCCCCAAACAATCTCTGCATCAACATCAGTACAAATCAATCCCTCTTACAAACATGTAGGGTCTGTGTTAGTGCTGAGTCTGAGTTATAATCGAAATTTAGCCTTGTGGTGCAGAACATCGAGTATCAAGATAAAATATCGTACTGAATACTTACTTCACTATTCCATCGATATGTCATCTGGGAATTGTCATACACACACCCTTCTCCCGACGGTACGCCACTGTGGAGGCAGTAAAAATATGGAATAACTCGCTCGAAAATGAACGTAGAGATTGCGGTTTTTTGCCTTCTGCACGGAACGGTGAATCGATGGTTTTCGTTAATTGGTGTCTTCACGTCTGTGAGTGAGTAGATTCAAGTCTATTCTTCTCTACCCTTCCCCAGTTAGTTCTGTAAGACAAAACAAAGGGGGAGGGGGGTGCGCCAAAGATCTTGAAAATAAATACTAGATCAACAGACGACTCGGATAGTCGTTGTGCATTATATACTAGATGAATTGGGATGAATAAATAACTGAACATCCTAGCATAATAAATTTACAGGTAAGGAGCGTTGGTAAGGAACGCCAGCATTCTGTGTGAACGAAGCATTGTTCAAATTGTCCCAACACCACACATTCGTGTTGGAAAATAAAAATATAGTAACTGGAGTACGGAGGAAGGTTGAACATAAATGATAAACCTAGTACCGTTGCATATAATGTAATGCTTTCGAAGATAATAAAAAATGAACAGAAATAATATGGTAAGTAAGTACGTGTAATATTGCAGTGTATGGTGCTGAAATAATTGTAAGATGAAGCCCGAAGAATCGCCACGGAAGAAAAGTAGTGTGTGGATGTGAGACATCACATATTATATAATTCTTGTCCGACAAGCAGCGATTCAACGAATCATATTTTTTTCAGGGTCGCCATCTATAGCCGTTTCAGCTGCTTCGTCTACGTCTTTGACGTTGCTGAATATCTCCTGGCCTTTAAAATTCACTAACCTATGCACTTTCCCTATTCAGACTGATAAATGCACCACTGTCCCTAACACTGTTTCCTTTGTACTGTACATATATCAAGGCCGCTTTGGTCTCCTGTGACTCCGTTCCAAGTTTGCATTTGCGTGTGAGGTTCAATCAAAATTGTCATGTCTAAATGAAGGTAATGACCAAGCGGCAACTGTGGAAGTTCGGACGATCACGCAAGGCAAGGAACACCTTGTAAGGAGCCAATATATTATATAATACTGACAAGTTCCCTAAGCTGCACGTGATAGGTACACCAAAATTTCTTTAGCCCAATATCCTGTTTCTTAGTAGTACCAATAGTGTTGTGATAGCATGTTAGCTTGGCTTCAGTTTTTTTGTCTAGAGAATAGCTATATAGGGATCCAGGTTTTAATTCTCACCATTATCGTTCATAGAAATAATCCCGATTAATGTAAGCGTTAAGTCTTGCAATGAAAAACTTGTTAGCTCAGAATTCGAAGGTGATATAAAAGCTATAGGGGTTATATACAGGGTGTCCCAGTTAAAAGTAGCCCGATCAACAGCCACTTGTCACGACTGTGCGACGGAAGTGCCTGATTGTGTACTGTAACAGTTCACGTTACAATGGACTATTCCATCTTACTCGTGCAATATAGCCGTCATTTGCTTCATAGACAAATGTCTTTGAGCCGGGCAACTTTTAACTGGGACATCCAGGATTTAACAATGTGTTGAGAGTTCTGCAGTCTTCTACAATTATTTTATTTCCTTCTCAGTACATTGAGTTATACGACTTACTGGAAACACACACAACTATTACTATTGTTATTAATATTATTGTTATTTATAATAACGCTAATACGTGGAATCTTTAGCACCTTGTTTTCGAGCTGTTATGAATATGCTCTGATATATTCTCATGATAAACCATTAATGTGTGGGAAAGGGTACATAAGAATGAACCTTATTATGCTATATTCGTTCTATAATATTAGCTTGGAAAGACTTAGATGGCGTAGTCATGTAGCAAGACGGATGAAGAGCTTACAAGGTTTTCTTAAGGATAATTTGCTGGTAAGGCGAGTTTATGAAGTTCTACCTAGACAAAGATTGAAAGTTCATACTAAAATGTAGCTGCTTAAGATAATCTATAATCATAACTGAATTATACATGCTCAAGATATGGCAAATGGAATATCTGTGTTGCAGCGATGACAATGAACCTTCTTGTTTGCTAATGCCAGGAAGGTGAAATTATATAAAAATATACATAAAAATATTATTCAGTAGCTCCACTCTTATCATTGTAAAGCGAATGGAACTGCTGTCGATGAATAATTATGATCTGATTACATGGTGAATAATATTTAAATTATCACGTCCTTCGCGCACAAATCCAGAGTAGAGTAATGCATAATTCAAGTCCAAGGTAGGGGAGGAGATAGTGTTAACGACAGGTACATAAAAACACCATTCTTATTTCTGTATAGAGATTGAATGATGTTAAGGTTTGTAAATAATTTTTTTCTCCCCTCCTTGAAAAGCCACTTAATTCTGATAGCTGAATATGAATATTTTTCATGGTTATAAACTCCCACTTCCGTTTGAGGGGAAGACGAGAGTGGGAGTCGAAGACAAATCGCAAATCCTGTTGCAGTAAGGCACCGTGTCTAGTTACGGCCTATATTTCATTTCGAATTGTTTGTGGGATATCACACTCTGCTGCTTCTCCCGACGGCTGGGTTTTTCCACCGGCATATTTTGAGTATTTCGTTCTTGTTATTACGTGCGGTTGCCAACTTGCATATCTAATACTCACTGGAGGATGAAATAAAGGAATCTCCTGTGCAGTTTTAGTCGTTACGGAACCTAGTTTTTTTTTTTCATTTTCCGTTCACACAACACTACATTTGCGCCCTCTGCGAATGGGCTCGAAAAGTTTCTTAACTAAAAGTTAGGTGGGATCCATGAGTATTACCGTGCAAATCGTCCATGACTATTTTCATTAATTTTTCTCTTACATCCTATGTGTTTTTAAGCGATGGATTTTTATGTATGCTGGTGCAGAAGTTGTCAACAGCTTGTTTTGAGTTTTCTTTTAATGTTTGAAGCTCTTATTCGGTCAAATAAAGTGCACGAACATGGCGATGGACAATTTTCACGATAAAATTCATGGATCCCACCGCACAAGGATCCCAAACTCCCTATATAGTACAGTGGGATCCACGAGTATTACCGTGCGAAATGTCCATCACCGTGTTCTTGCACTTTATTTGACCCAATAAGAGCTTCAAGAATTAAAAGAAAACTCAAAACAAGCTGTTGACAACTTCTGCACCAGCATACATAAAAATCCATCACTTAAAATCACATAGGATGTTACAGAAAAATTAATGAAAATAGTCATGGACAATTTGCACGGTAATACTAATGGATCCCACTGTACAATGAGATGATACAAATTATTATGTAAATTGTCCACTCATTTCATTGATTTTTCTCTCCCATCCTAGTTTTTTAAGGATTGTACAGTGGGATGCACAAGTATTGCTCGGCAAATTATCCATGGTCATTTTCATTAATTTTCTCCTTAATCTTACTTGTTTATAAAGAATGGATTTTTACGTGTGCTGATTCAGAGGTTGTCAGCGGTTTGTTTGGCGCTTTCTTTCACTTCTTGAAGCTCTCATTCGGCCAAAGAATAAACATGATGATGACAATTTAGTCGGTTATACTTATGCATCTCATATTCTGTACTGTACTGATGCTGGTGCAGAGGTTGTCAACTGCTTCGATGGTGTTTTGGTTCCATTTGAACCTCGCATTGCTCAAAATAATTGAATGAACGTGCCTATGGACAATTTGCCTCTTAATATTTATCCCACTGTAGCTACTTCGCATAATAAGTGATGTACATAAATACCACGGTCTCAACAGACTGGAAAACCAGGCAATCTTGAAATATCGGGGAATTTACTTTTTATGGAAAAGTCCGATAATCTTAATCCTTTTTTCTGAAAAAAATCAACGTTTTTATAGTAGGTGAATTCTAACAATAGGGAATGCTCAAATGTCAGTGCAAAAGCTAAGGCAGGTGTTACTCATTAAATGAGTAGCCTCTGAATTCTGTTAACACGTTCTATTTGACTGTTATTCCTTGTCTTATCACCAGGTCTGAATTCTGCCAAATATTTAATAATAATAATAATAATAATAATAATAATAATATTTTATTGTCATTAAGCTTGCACAGCAATAGACAACGTCAAGAAGAACATACATACTTTGTAGCATTTCTTCTTCATTACAAATGGTTTTTGCTCACTTAAATTTTCATTTGTATAAGGACAAGGATGAATTAAATATTCTACAAATAGAGCACGGGGAGAAGGGTAAACGAGACATAGCCCACCCCAGGAATCGAACCCGGGTCTCCCGCGTAACAGTCAGACGTGGACTAGACCACCGCGGAGTTTTATGTGATACTTGTCACGTATTGTGAATGATTAACTTTACGCCTTTGAGCGCACAATGATTGATAACTTTTTTACTTCGCTTTTTTGTTACCTTTGGCTATTCTCGAGGATGAGTGACGATGTGATGAAATTGATGCTCACAAAGAACACCCTTTCCAAAGCCGGGATTCGATCCCGGGGCCCCTCGTGTCGTAGTGCGCTGAGATAGCCACTCCGGCATAGAGATGGGCCCAGCGCACAATGAATATAAATGCTTCTGTACAGTACATATCCCAACTTGCTTTTATAAATATTGGAACATATCACGGGACGCCGAGTGAAGGTATATGCAAAGTCGCGTCAACAGCGAAGAATTATGCTACATTAATATTTTTCGAAGCGGAAAACTGCTGTCAAGAGTTCTGCATACTCTTTGTCTACACAGCATAGAGTGCGAACGTAAATATTACATGTGCAACAAATAATCTAAAAATATATGTCGAGGGAGAGCAAAGATACCGCCATTGACTTCATGAATAGTTAAATTTGTTTTCCTTAAACGAGAGGAGACGTATGTTATCTTGATGTGCTTGTGTTAAGATGCAGCATAAACATAACGTAATTGTTGCTAATGATATGGGACACTAAGTGCCTCTGTCATGTTTATAGTTATTTTGACCTCAGCTGTAGTTTGCACGCCACCTGCCGAGTACAAACAGCCGCACAGTGGAGCCATAACCGAGAACCTAAGACCAGAATATCACGATTGATACACTGCATATAAAAATGCGTATCTGTAAGTGCTTGTATTTTGGATCTCGTATTATTTATACAAATTATGATGTTTTCTTTTAGTGGATGCAAATTTTTAGTACGAAAAAGCACGTTGATATTGAAAATTCATCTCAAAATTGTATTTGTTTCTGTCTTTGACCAGAAACTTGTATTAAAACAATTCTTAAGGTAAAGGGAAGAGAGATCACAAATATTAGAAGACTGGGTAAATCCGTGAGTTCAGTACGGATATTTATTCTCCATGTGAAGAATTCTTAAGTAAATGTCCATAGGCCTTCCTGCGCAAAAAACGAACAATTTGAAAAGAAGCTCACTAGCGCCGCCAAACTGGTGGAAGTTAAGCGGTGCACTAGTGTCTTATGCTTGTAGATGTTACGAATAGTCCGCGGTGTTCAATTTGAGAAGTGTGTGCAAAATTTACAGTGCCACACGTTTTATGTTATTCAATGTGTATTGTATAATCTATCTCGGGAATCCCTGATTCAAACCCGAATATAGCGGTAGAGAAGGGGAGAAAGCGAGTGGAGTGAAGCAGTACTGATGCAAACAGCTGGTAGCTGAAGTCGCTTTTCCACCTCCACGCAATCCCGTTCCTTCGCATGTGTTCATAGGTCGAGCCCTCACGAGTCACTACTTGAGCAGACTTGCTTTCGTTCGCTCGCTCCAGAGATTCCTGGGGAGGTGTATAGAGTGGGATGTATAACTATTACCAGCAACGAAACAATTGACAACTTCTGCTCCTGCATCACTACATTCAGTACAATTCCACTGGTTAAAACACCGGTTGTAAGTGAAAAATATTGATGGACAATTTTTCTTGTAATATTTATGCATCCCGTTGTACTTTGGTTAGTAAGATTAGTACAAAATTCAGGCAGTAAGAAGAATTTTGTTATTGTTTTTCCGTATACCTTTCAGAACAGTGTGATTTGATCTAACATATTGTATTCAACAGTCCCTCACCGTGGCACAAGCTACGGGCTCCGGCTATACGGGACGCGCCCAGGTTCGAGTTTCTAGGGGGAAGCGTGACAACTTCTCCTGAGATCTCGGCCTCTGTATGGGACCGGTGGCCACCCACCACAATGAAGAAATTGGGGAGCTATAAAAATGAGTAACCTAACCGGGTCATGGAAACCTACAACGGCTCGGGATTCGTTGTGCTGACCACACGTCATCCCGAAACCGGTTGGATGATCTTCCACCTCGGGTCGGGTCGAGGCCGACAGTCGGTAGATCGGTCCTGGGCCTCATGTTCTGTTACGCCAAGAGTTATTTTGTATTAAACTAGTGTAGATGGGATAAGAGTGTTGGAAAGATTGGAATCCACAGTCTTTTTTTAAGGTAAATTGAACGCTAATATTGCCTTACTATTTCTGCTTGTAGCCAATGTCGTCAAATAAGAGAGAGACAAATTTCAACTTGCAACTTCGTTGCTAATAGGGTGTTTCTTCACGGGCAATACTATGTCACAACTTGGTGTTCAGTTTGCTTCATTCACTCTAGAAATTCTACCTTATTGATTGTAGCACATCGTCGGCCACTCACAACTAAAGTCTGAATCACACGGAACTGTTTCCAGTAGGAATGCCCTAGTTGGCGCTGGATTGGCTACCCATTTGCTAGTTTTCGCCTCACACGATACTTGTTAGCGTACTTGTCGATAGACTTTTGTTCCCATAAGGCATTGCGCAGAGCAGACAATCTGTAAAGATGGACGAGCAATTTGAAGAATGTTGTAGGAGAATTACTGCTTTGTGCTTTTATTAAAAATTAAAAAGGAAAAGTATGGACTAGAGATTGGCTCGAAAAAATATGGTAATCAATGCGTACCGAACAAGCTTTTTAATTAACTCAAGTATGCATATTCATTATTCATACATGAAATTCGCAGGATTCATTCACAATTTTTTTTAAAAAAATCAAACAATTTAATACACTTGTAATAATAAGGATTATCATTTTCGGCTAATAATATTTCATGATATTTGTCACGTATACATCTCATCGCTTTGCATGAATACCTAAATATTGATTAACACAAATGCACTACACGTCATATCTTTCCTTTTTTTATCGAGAAACTAACAAAAACAGCCAACACTCGGAAACCACAGACAAAAAGCTCCCCTTTGCAAACTCACAGACTATCTTCACATGGCCAAACTTTGTTCTGATTGGCTGTTCCACAGAATCGAGTCGAGGAAAGTCATTAGCAATTAGAACATGTCCTATTCCTCCAAACCAGTCAAGCAGCCAGCCAGGCAGCCATCACATCCGGGCAGGTAGCCAGTTCAGCGCCAACTAACTGGACATCCAGAGTTCCGCGTGATTGGGCCTTAAACTGTCTTCCTTCCAGAAGATCGTGTGTTGCGCAAATACTTTTTAAGTAAATTGAATCTTTCCCTTCCTAATATACGTACTCTGAATGATGACAATATTTTCGCGACTTCGCCGTTCTCGCAGTTGCAACAACACGACGAAACTGCATCGTTACGTGCATATTTACGAACTTGCTTTTCGGGCGTGCAAGGGCAACGCGAAAGAAGTTGTCAGCTGGAAACAGTTAACGGTGACAACTCTACAGACCACTACTTGCAGGCGTGTCTCAACTAGGTGAGCTAAAGAAGCGTGACAAATGCCTTTGACGTGACATGCCGTATTGCTGCTTTTATTGGATGTCCATACTGTCACGTGGTCGATTAGTCTTCTTATGTAAGGAAGGTTCATGCAGTATGGCTGGGCAGTAGCCAATACTTTTCCCCAGCGGGTTCTAACGAGGTGTTGCTTCACGCTTGATTGGCATGAAGTCCTATGTTATTTTATATGCTTGTCTAACCAAAACATCTTTGGTACTGAAGACCATTCACGTGAAAAATGTAGCTGGATCAGGCCCGTATTTAGAGAAAACTTACAAACTTACCCCAGACGATGTCGGTTAAGTCTTTCAGATCAAATTGTGTTGTTTCAGACCAAAATATATCTTAAGATGAAACCGATATTCAGTAGGTATAACTGTATTTCCCAATAACCTAACCAGTCATCTACTTATAGAAATGTTTGTGAATGTTAAGCCCGCTTTAGACGAAAGCTTTTCCTTTAACCTTTTTGCTAGCATAAATGCTACGTAAATGCTTCCAAACATCTTATAGCAGACGGTGGTTTATTTGGAAGAATTTCATGTAAAATTTCAGTAAGCTTTTATGATTACAATGTATAACATACACAGCACGATAGACACGTCGAGTTACACCATCTATGCTGAGTGCAGGGTGTTTACAATTGAAAAAACTAAAATATTCTTCCGTACGTTCACAGTAAATGTTTTATAGTATACAGGGTACTCGGAAATTCCCCTTACAAACTTCTAGGGCAAGTAGAGGGGACTGAGTAGACAATATTTGGAATAGGAACCCATGTCCGGAAACGTACCGTTTCCGTGCTACAACCATGAGAATGTGTGGAATGTGCCTGTGTTGGTATGCAACCGGGTAGGCAGTACGTGACGTCAGAAGATCACCTGATGGCACGTGACGTCTACAAATTGTTGCGTTCCACTGTCGACACAGGTGTTGATCAATGAATACAGTAGTACGTTTCTTTTTGTTCCTTTGCCATTGTTACCAAATAAATTTGTTTGTATTATAGACTGAGTTACACGTCATTCACTTCTGTACCTTACGTAACACCTCATTTGACATGGTTGTAATAAATGATTACACTTTAGGTCATCAGGTGATCTTCTGACGTCATGTACTGCCTACCCGATTGCATAACAACACAGGAACATCCGACACATTGTCATGGTTGTAGCACAGAAACTGTACGTTTCCGGACATGGGTTCCTATTCCAAATATTGTCTACTCAGTCCCCTCTACTTGCCCTAGATGTTTGTAAGGGGAATTTCCGAGCACCCTGTATACGTATTTATGTAACGCCATTGTTTTGTAGCGCCATTACAGCTGCACTCGTGACCTAGAGGTCGCTTCTGATTGGTTATGCTACGAAAAATGCTACGGAAACAGGACCGATCCTATCCTTGAGAAATGCCATGAAATATGCCATGGCATCTGAAATGCCATAATATTTTTCACTTTAGCATTTTGGTCATGGCGTAAATGTTAAGAAAAATGCTTTCGTCTAAAACGGGCTTTATTATATATGAACAAATATCGTGAACCAAATTAAAAATGTTTACTAGTTTCCAGGTTCTTAGTTTTCATTGTGTTATTTTGTTGAAATTGATCATAACTTCCTCACTCGCTTTTTCTGGCACAATTTTAAAAATACGTACAATCACCGGCTATAAAAATGGACCTAGATCCTGAAATTCTCGGTTCCCTGCAAGGTGTTGTGTGTGTTGCCTAACCCTACGGAAATAAGTGGTAACTTCTACTATCGCCGTAGAATTAGGCATCACACACAACGCCTTGTAGGCAAGCGAGTATTTCCGGATCTAGGTGTCCCATTTTTATTACCGGTGATTGTACTTTCACAGGCTGTACATCGACAACTTCATTTGAGTAAAAAATTCATTTTGAATTTCTATTCTGTGAATCAACAGAAAATATTAACATAGATTTGATTGATTGATTGATTTGGTGTTTTAAGTCCACTTTATGCACAGTAAGGCTAATCGGGACTGGACCTACAGTTTAAAGCGTAATCCGAACCACTATGTGCCTCCACCGGGTATCGAACCGGGGACCCCTTGATTACAAGGCGACGACGCTACTACTGCACCATCGGGGAGGCCAATATTAACATAGAATATTATCCAATAAATACCCAATATTAACTCAAGATGGTTTTAAGTGTATTGTTTAAGTGTCCTGCTCGTAGTTGCAATACAAATTAGTAAATGAGCTCTAAATCAATCTCTAAGGGAGATTTCAGACAGAAGCAACACGCAACACATGCTGCTTGTGAACGAGCCAATCAGCAGCAACGTTTTACACCGTGGCGGCATGACAAGGCCGCTCAAGCCTGCGTTCGATTGGTGAAATCTTCAAGCGACACGTGTCGCCTGTCGCTTCGGTGTGAATTCTCCCTAACTCTTGATGAACTTTCGTTTGCATCTTTAGAAAAGAAGAAAAAGTGCAGTGGCTGTCATTACAAGTTATCTATCGGAGGCGAGTGTGGGAGTCTGTGTATGCGGACACCTTCGCAGATATGACGATAATAATAGCGTGTTTCCTGTCATTCCGTGGAGCACGCCAACAGGAAGTTTTGTTTGTGCAAGTAGAACAGGAACTTCGATGCTTATCGTGGTGCAGAGCGTGCTAAAACGCAAGTGCCACTTTGTAGTACTGGTGCGCTGGGTACGATTGTAATTGCTTGCGCTGTACAGCGATACAGCTGATCTGAACACGCGAACAGTTCCCTCGGAACATATTTCTGAGCCAATGTGACGTACGGAGGAGTGTTACAAGATGTTATCTTTCCATCGATGCTCTCTTACATCCTAGTGTTCTTAAGGAATGAAATTGTAGGCGGCCTCCGTGGCAGAGTGGTCAACGTGGTGCTCTACGAAGCCAGAGCTTCTAGTTTCGAACCCCTGTTAAGGCATCTATTTCATCAGTTGAAAGTAGAGGGACGCCAAAGAGCCACCTCGCCAGGGTGAAAATTTTATCTTGAGCCGCCGCCTGAAGGAACGGTACAGTGGGATGCACAACTATTACTGGGTAAATTGTCAATCACATGTTCATTCGCGGTCCGAGAATTGAAAGACAAAGCCAACGAAACAATCAATATCAGTACATTTTCATTCTTCGCTTATCTAGTTCTCATTCAATTTCACAACATACGTTGTAGCATTTGATGCCTGAAAGGTCGGATTTAATATAGGTAATGCCGCTCTTGGGGATTTTAAACATGTCTACACTGTAGTAAGACGAATGCACGTGCCTTCAATATCCACACTTCGCAAGCATCAAAAGATTTGATAACATTTTTCATAATTTGTGTAATTTTTACGTGTAAAAGTATCCTATCTAAAATAATGTCCAAACTAAGTCGTATTGCAATAAATCTGAAGCGTTTCTTTTCTTGATTTATTAGTAATATAGTCTCTGCTTAAATCCCTCAGTTCAAATCGCTCAGGTTTATTTTCATTTCACTAAATAAATAAATAATAATAATAATAAAAAAAATCCTATTCCTAAATGGTGTGACAATGGAAAGCAGGAAGGATTATTTGTATCGATATCAGGTTTGCAAACTTTGTGCTCAGGTATGAAGGCGTTGCTTCTGTGGGTGAAGACTTCTTGTTGAGGTCACGATGCCGTGCAGAAAAAACAATAATTAAGACAAAAATTGTTCACGAAAGCTTTTCGTATATTAGTGCAGGTCAGGAACGTAGCAACAGTGTGAACCAAAAAAAAAGTTAAGAAAGCACGAAACTGCCTCGCAACAGGTGTTCCAGTCATGCCAAAAATAACCAACTAAATGAAAATAAGTGCGAACAACATGCGTGACACAGCACAATGCGTGTTATTTTGTCCATGAACGATTTCCTCCACTGATCCTACCTGAACTGATGCTTACGATATCAGCTTTTAACATCTAGCAACACGCAACTCTTGAGATTTTGCTCAAAGCCGCACTTCAAGCTACCTACAAGGAATACAAACCATAAAGGTTTTAAAAATGTAACCATATCGCACAACAGGTTAAAACAAACCCTTGCACACGGGTTAGCAACAACGCCTTTCAACAGAAAATTTTTAGCAGCATTGCACACGAAATTGGCCGAACATTAACAACTGTAGCAGATACTTTCTGTGCCGTAAATCTAATCATAAAAGTGTCAGAATAGCCATATTGAGAGATACATCAAATAAGCCCTTTAACGAGGGTTTAGCTCGTAAATATTTCACGCGCATACGCCAGACATTTAAGCATTACATATGTGATGACTTTATTGTCGATTCTACACGTTGATATACGTGTATCAGCTGGGAATTGTACATGTTTTAACCTTGTTCATTTTGAAATATTTGTCTCCGTGCCTTCACAAGGTGGATTAGATAAAGGTATGTTCATAACGGGATGTGAGGGGTTAGCTACGAAATGAAGTTTCTCTTTACTACATTTAACTCTTAAAATTCTTAATTTTTATGTAACGAAATACCTAGCTTTTCCACGGATGGGATGCATATCCATTACCAGACTTTGTTTTACACAGTGCGAGGTTCAAGAATCGAAGCAAAACGTTCATATTTACTGAGATATTACTTGCGCTTTACCGTTGAGATCGCGGTCCCGTTTCGACACTCGCTCTACAGACTTCAGGATGTTGATCTGTTTATTCAAATCACGTGATACCTCTTTGCGCTTAAAAATTAGACTAATTGTTCATAGGTGCCGCCCCCATTACGTAACTCTTGTATTCACAGCTTGGATTATGTTTAACAAGCTCCCCCTACCTCTTTCTCTCTTTGCGCAGAAGCGCTGTTGCCAACTGAGCTCTCTTCAAACCAGATCTAGGCCCTTGAGTACTTTTACTTTGCTCTTGAAAATTCAAAAGCCTCCGTGGAGTGTTTCTAGCCCCACCAGGAAAAATGTAGCTATTTTTTTTGGTGTAGGTAGCCCTTGTTCAGTTGGCAAGAAATGCACATCAAAGTTTATGACGCAATTCGTTGTTCCAGCTTCCACTGGATATTCATACGTCATTATCCTAACTAATAACCAATGCGAAATATACAGGGCGGGGGCACCAAATTTGAATAATCTTGGGGGCAAGATTGACATACTAAATTCCGTGGCGTATCAATCACACTTAATGGAAAAAATTACTGTGGATTCCAAAATATATACATACTAACAACATAAAAAGTAAATACAACAGTAATATTTCATTTAAATATTAATATTGTGAAATACTTATTCACTTCTTGAGCTGACGTCATCTGCGTACTGCAATGTTTTATTCTAATCATTCTTCGGGATATCAGTGGATATTGAAGATGGGGGTATTTTGTTTCCCCTTGGGATATTGGGGGGAGGCCAGAGAATCGCTTGCCCCCTCCCCGTCCGCGAAGGTAGCGTCCATGATTCTGGACGATGTAAAATTCGCCTTTTGAAAGAAAACTGCATGGCTGTTTACGTTCTCTGAGTGTATATTTTTCCATGCCCCTTGTCTCTTTCAATTAAAAACTTATGGAAGTGACTTTTGTGCCACCCTGTATTCATTCATTCATTGTTTTCTGCCCAGGTGCAGGTCTTTCCTTGCAACCCCCATGCTGTTCGATCTTTAACCCTTCTCTTTGTAGCAGCGTAGGACCCATTTATTTGGATGGCTTCAATCATTTCGTATCTTATTCTTCCCCGGATTTTCTTTCCCTTGACCATTCTTTCAATAACATGATGGCGATGGCGCAGTGGTAGCGTCGTCTCCTTGTTAATCAAGGGGTTCTGGGTTCGATACCGGCGGAGGCACATAGTGGTTCGGATCCAACTTTAAACTGCAGGTCCAGTCTCGGTTAGCCTTACTGTGCATAAAGTGGACTTAAAACACCAAATCAACCAACCAACCTTCAATAGCATCCCTTAGGATACAGTTTCTTCTCATCCGTGACCACTCTGTATAAGCGGCTAAAATAAATTAGGAAAATACGCATGGCCCAGTATTAGCACCGTAAGTCGCTCCCTTACTCGTACCCTTACACGTTATTGCAACGTGGAATCCGTGCTTTGGTAGCATTTTGTGAACTACAGACCTCTAAACGTTCTGGGTTCGAGTTCCTGCCAGGAAATAGTCATTTGAAAGTATATACATTTTGAATGGTGATCTGCTTGTCTAATCATCACATGAAAATGAGCTCTTAACGTTTTTCTTAAAGGTGTAAAGAGCACGTAGACAAATTAGGATTCTTTTGTAGCTCAATTGGCAACACTGCACAGGCGTTCTTTCGTTCAGAGCATTACCTGCCTCCCTGTTCGATAGCAAATCAGCCTCGCCAAAGAACAGGGACAAAAAAATAAAAGTAGGACGTGCGGAATGGAAGAATCATTGCCTAACTCCATTAGTTATGGCGTAATGGATGAAAAAAGAATAAGAAGGATATCGCAGATGAAAAGAGAAATGCTCCTATATGAATTTCGAGCACACGAAAGAAAGAAGTGCTCCTACGCTTGTGATAAAAATAATGCTTTGGTGATTGCTGTTGGTTGCTGCACGGTTAGTCCCTGTAAAAAAAAAATTGCCCTCGCTTCTCGTGTATTTATTGTTCGTCTTTCTTCTAGAGCACTGCAACATTTGTTGGTTAATATGAGTGCGAGTCCAAGTTTCACTGTCGCAACTTTACAAAGACTCAGATAATGACAATTTTTTAAAAATAAAAACATGGTTCAAAAGAATGGCTCCTAACTTCTATTACTGCGTTATTTGTAGTCATATTATGAAAGAAACAAGTACTTGTTAGTGAAATGTTTAATTATTTGCGAAACAGACTTCTTACGCAATGCTATATGATACTTGGTATATTCTCCTCTTGTTCTACGAGTGGCTTCTATTAATTCATTATTTTTCTATTAGATTAGGTTTCATCGCATAACAATAATGTTGAAGATATGCCTGCGTATTGCTTGCCCTAACGTTACTTTAAGAATAGAAGTTATTTGCTTTACAATAATTCTTGCCAAAGACAACATCTACCTTCGCATTATTAAACTATTCTCAAGAATAATCTACGGTGAGGATATGTTAGTTCACCGTATCGAGAAGCGAATGCGCAAAATCATCGATGGAACATAACTGACTTACTTCAATGTGGCTATTCGCTGTGCGGCGTGTGACAAATTGTAGGGCCCATGTCGCTTGGAGAAATGCGAACGCAACATGTGAACTTAGCGTGTAGAGATGCGAACGTAGCATGTTCTGTTTGCACTTTTCAATAAATTGTAGACTTTTCACTAGGACTTGTGCGCCTAGAACACATCATTTTCATCGTTACAATGGAGCAAGTGAAAGGAGTGTTGATAGGTGTAGATTGCATGGTTCCTAGTTACCCATGTCGCCAGGCCCGTACCCAGGGGAGAGATAGAGATAGATAGATTAATCTAAAGAAAGGAGAAACATTCAGTTCTGTGTTCCGCAAATTAACAATGTTTTCAAATTTCCTTCAAATTTCTTATGCGAGCGCCATTAAAAAGTCATGATAATTCTATATTTAGAAAATAATATATTTATAAATTAAATGTTGCATACTAGCAATTATTATTATTACAATAAAGGACATGTCTGAATGTGAATTAACAAAAAAATGGAGACATTTTCGCATCAAGGCTGCAGTTCGAAAAATGTCGTGACAGGGATAAACGTAACGGACTGTTCTGACTAAATAGGCGAATCGGATGTCTGGTAGCCTTGCAACATTGGTTATAAAATTAAAACTGCCGAATATTGCAGACTGGAGACTTCTACACAAGAAACACATTAATTTATGCAAGAACAAAATTGAAATTTTTACAAATTTGAAAAATCGAGGATGTTGTTTTCGTAGTTTTTATAGGTGCACATTTAAATATTTCAGTGTTCGAACAGGGCATGGCCCCTATGGCCCCACCCCTGGGTACGGGCCTGCATGTCGCACTGTTTCTGGACATTTTTCTCAGCTTGTCAGAGATTGCTCTGGAATAAGGCTCGTACTAACAAGTGGAGGCTCTATATTATCCTCTTAGCAGCCACCCTTGACTTTTAAAAATTTTTCATGTTTAGATTTTCACTTCCAAATAACAAGTTGGGTGAATACAGAAATCCTAATGGTATTTTAAAGTGAGATGCACAAGTATTGCTTGACATAAATTGTATTTTTTAATGTTATTTTCAGTTTTTTCTTCAGAATGCAGAAAGCTGTTCAAGTAACTTGAAAATGTCTTGGTGGACAGACTCAAATTCTTTTCGCGCATGTAAATTTATTTTCATTTTTCCTCAAGTCTCAGTCCATGGTTTACAATAAAAATGGCGATAGCGAGTGTCAGTTTTGATAGCCATGAAAGGTAAAGTGCTACATGTTTACATATTATGTAAACAATTAAATCAGATTTTAAGTAGATATGTTTTTGTATGTAACAACGTCGAAAGGTGAAAGAAACAAAACAAATCTCATTTCCAAAACCGTAACAGATAAACTTGCTACGCATGTTGAAGTTCAGAGAATGTAGAAGAGTGTAACAAATGTCGTCTGCTCTGTGATAAAAATCCGTATCAGACTATCGTTGATTCTCCTCCCACCACTCTCTTCGATTTCATTTCAGAAGAAGGTCGATTACATTCCTCGAGGGAATAAGAATGAGACAAGGAAACGAAGGAAAACAACTTCACGTGTCGGAATTTGTTCTTTGCGTATACGGTTACTGAAAAACGATGGATTAAGAAATACAAAAATACACACACGAAAGGCAGGTGGAGATCGTGACCTGCTATTCTGCGGCGTGACCACGTTCTAGGGTGAAAGCAGTGTTTCCAACTCGGAGAAAAAATCACTTGAAGTTATATAATTATTACCAAGTACGAAAAGGGTTCACGGAAATTCCCTTTCTAATTCGAAATTACTATAATTGTTATGTTTTAGATTTCTTCCACTAGGTGGCCAAACTACCGGTATGACAGTGTTTTAGAGTCTCCATTTATTGTTGCAGACACCTTTCACTGTTTTTCAGAATGTTTAGCATTGATTAGTCTGTGGTTACAGTAGACTTACATATAATATGCACAAAATAAACAGTGATGTTGATTTCTAATTCCATGCAAGGTTACTTAGGTTGTGTTTTGTCACTGATATGTTTGAGTTGGTTTTTATGTGGTTATTTAACATTTCTTCCCTATCTATTTACGCTAATTGTGACAATAAGGATGAATGACAATTACATAAAATATATGAATGAACAAACACAATAGAATACACTTAACGACCGGAACTTTGATCCATACCCTCCAGTCACAGGTAGAATCGACGCGCTTATGTACTGTAAGTATTCTAGGTAGACCATGCCAGGCAATCGCGCATATCGATATGTTATTTTATTAATAAGTTTTATAAAAAGAAAGAAATGGTAACATTTTAAAACTAAATCCAAACACATACACACACTCACTCACACACACCCACACACACAAACACACAGTGAGAGAGAGAGAGAGAGAGAGAGAGAGAGAGAGAGCATCTAAAGTTGTTGGACAGAATATGATTACATCGATTTTGAGATTACATGTACAATTACATTCAAGAATCAAAACAGTAACTTATGCCCCATAAATACAATACAAAAAGAACTGAAAATATGAACGCAGGTTTTCGAATTGTTGTACCAACACAATTTTATAATACATCCTACTGTCAACCTAGTTTTGGTTCACCCTGTATATTATATATTCTGTCTTATCAGCATCAATTTGTTACTCGTGTGATTCTGGGGGTCCATTCCCAGGTTCAGAATTACAGTGGTTGTAGTTGGAAATGATGAGGTGAAGTAATTATAAAATAAGTAGCAGTTAGATTAGTTGTGTTCGAACCAAGAATCTTGATTATTGGTGGGATATTTCGCTGTTTAGCTATTTATTCGTTGAAGAGGGTGGCAACGCTGAAATCTTGCCGGAATAATTGACACTGAACTCTTCCTTGTCTTATCCGGACCGCATCGTGACAGATCGCAGGGAACCGCACTGACAGCGTTTTTATAAGGTGCCGGTAGACAGCGCCACTTTCTACACTCCATTTTTTCCACTCTTAATTGAATGTTTTCGAACGCGGAACTTCGCAGGGGAAAGTACGACCTCTCTTGTCGATTTATTCCATGCAATCAATCATCTATCTTCAGGTCATCAGCTTATTCTAATCCGTAAATCTATATACGCTATTTGCTTGCAATTGTACGCTGGAACAGAAAGATTCTCGATAAAATTAGACATTTTAATAATGACTAAACAGGATCTGAAACTTCCCAGTTAATACATTGACCAGTGTCATCCACTGAATAGTTGCAAACCATTCCGTCGTTTCGTAGGGTTCTTAAGTAATCCCACCAGTCAATAATGTTTAACCTTATTAATAATTCCTGAAGTAAACCAATCTTTTGTTTTCCACCATGTTATATAGTGGCGGCTACAATAAATCACTTAACTTAGATTCTAGTAACTAATGTTGCAAATCTCTACTGAATATTCGTAAAAAGTGCCACCTGGACGAGCGTTACAAATGCGAGTTCTACAACAATTAATTCGGGGCCTCCCCGATGGCGCAGTGGTAGCGTCGTCGCCTTGTAATCAAGGTGTCCCGGGTTCGATTCCCGGTGGAGGCACATAGTGGTTCGGATGCCACTTTAAACTGTAGGTCCAGTCCCGATTAGCCTTACTGTGCATAAAGTGGACTTAAAACAACAAATCAACAACATACAACAATTAATTCGAATTTCCCATTCATATTTGCATGTGTTTTGTACAGAAAAGTTGGAACAATTACGATAAAATAGCATATGGCATCACTATGGCAATTATTGGAAAGTCGCAGACGAGAGTCAGGTATAACATGTTATTTAATAAATACTGTTAACATGATGTCACATGGGATACTTCTTTTTCTTAAGGATAATTGTACTATATTTTAAACAGTTTTTTTTCAGTTACTTCTAATTAAAAATAATCCATAAATGTCGTTTTGGTGAAAATTTGTGAGATCCTCAATACACGTCACTCTACTGTTTGTGTTTTTTTTTGTTTGAAAACTGAGCCTCTACAAAAATTTGTAATCAACTTGTTTGGTCCTCTTTTTTTTTTTTAAAGATCATCAATATAATTACACTTGGAATTCGAGGAATTTATCATGAAAGACATACATTTACAGTTTGGATGGTCACCAGAGTAGCCGCAGTGAATACAGTTAGCCAACTTTGTATTTTTGGTATTAACGTAGCTTTTCTGCCACTTTTGGCTAGTCGCCACGATGAGGATGAACGATAGATAGATGAAACTGACGAAGGGAAAACTCAGAAAGAAACACGAATGGCTAGCCGAGACTCGAACCTGGAACTTCCGGTGGCGAGCTCAACGTTCTCGGCCACCGAGAGAGTATAGTAATAAGAATGACAAGCGTATAGACTTGGAAGTACTAACTTGTTTTTTCTCTCGACAGCTTCGACGCGACGAAGTCGACGAAGGGGGCGAGCAAGCTGCGCCGGGACCTGATCAATGCCGAGATCGCCAACCTGAGGGACCTCCTGCCTCTGCCCCCGTCCACCCGGCAGCGCCTGTCCCAGCTGCAGCTCATGGCCCTCGTCTGCGTCTACGTCAGGAAGGCCAACTACTTCCAGCAAGGTAGGACAACTATAGTGTGATTGACTTGTTCATGTAGTTTTTACTTTCTTGAAGACCAGCCACGAAACATACTGATCGTGAGGGTACTGTATAGTGTGTAAAGTGTGAAATAATTAATGGTGAGAGAGAGAGGTATGAAGAGCGATAGGAACACTCGCTGCGGAAAAAAAAATAGGAGGAAAACAGCGAAACAGAATATTAGAGAAGAGGTAATCGAAGAGGTGTAGCGCGAGGCGGAATGTTGGCGATAAAGTGTAACGCGAGGCGGAGTGTCGGCGAGAAGATGAAACGCGAAACTGAATCGTCGAGAAAGTGTAACGGAGAAGCGGCATGTCGTCGAGGGGCTGTAAGCAGAATGTCGTCGAGGGGCTGTAACGGAGAAGCGGAATGTCGTCGAGGGGCTGTAACGGAGAAGCGGAATGTCGTCGAGGGGCTGTAACGGAGAAGCGGAATGTCGTCGAGGGTCTGTAACGGAGAAGCGGAATGTGTTCGAGGGACAGTAACGGAGGAGCGGAATGTCGTCGATGGGCTGTAACGGAGAAGCGGAATGTCGTCGAGAGGGTGTAACTGAGAAGCGGAATGTCGTCTAGGGGCTGTAACGGAGAAGCGGAATGACGTCGATGGACTGTACCGGAGAAGCGGAATGTCGTCGAGAGGGTGTAACTGAGAAGCGGAATGTCGTCTAGGGGCTGTAACTGAGAAGCGGAAAGTCGTCGAGGGGCTGTAACTGAGAAGCGGAAAGTCGTCGAGGGGCTGTAACGGAAAAGTGGAATGTCGTCGAGGGGCTGTAAGCGGAATCTCGTCGATGGGCTGTAACGGAGGAGCGGAATGCCGTCGAGGGGGTGTAACTGAGAAGCGGAATGTCGGCTAAAAAAATCACAGTTTACCTTGACATGAGAGAATTGTTTTATTTTTGCGTATATGGTGGGTAAGGAAGGCCAAATCTGGATAAAATATTCCGCCCATAACAGTTACATTTTTTAATCCATCGGGATTATCCTTTGATGTCAAAGCAGATGTAGGATAATTTGTTATCCGGATTCCATGACTGTCTAGAACTAGATCAGTGCTCGAAGAAGGTGTATGGGGTCGGTAACCATAGCTCCACATGAGAAGTCACGACCACCTTCTCAGAACAGGGCCAGGGCAGAGAGGGGCTCATGTTTCACAGATCACGAAGGAATAAGCCACTGACGTGTGGAGGTCGCATTTACATCAAGGTGGCGCCACGAGAAACCGCATCGCTCGCAAGCCATGAATCTCGCATCGCATCGCCCGCGGGAACTTTCAACAGAGAACGGAAGAGGTCATAAATTGAACATAAATGTGTGAAATCTGTATAATTGCAGGATAGCCGCTTCTTACTTTGCCAGGTCATTAGCGAGGTCCGGATTTAATCCGATTTCTGGCCTCGGGACGTTCTGTCTGTTCTGCATGTTGTTTTTGCAGCGAGTCGCTTGTGTTTTGTTTCGTTCTCCCCCACCCCCTTCCTCTTGCTTCGATGTAATCTTCACGATCCGTGTGTAATGAGGTGGGGGGAGGGGGTGCTTCGCCCATCAGCACTTTTGAGAGGAGTTGTAAGGGAAATTGACAAATTACTTCTCCTGGTTCCTTCTACGAGGAATTAAAAAATCATCAATCATTTCGGAGGTGAAAAACGAAACTTCCCTGCTCACCATTCCTCCCTCCTCCCCTTCCCACCTCTCCGCTCCGCCTGGATGGTTCGGCTGCAAGTATTCGTCGGGCAAGGGAGAAAAGGTGGATACATATGTGGAAGGAAAAGGCAGAATTAGAAAGGTGAGTACCTGTGAAACCATAATGCCTTGCGCGGAATGAATCTGCATTTCCATGAGAACTTTTTTTTTTACCGTTGAAGATGCGTTCACGGCACTGCACGATAACAAGAGTCATCCACAAATATTTTCAGTTCACCATCTCTTATTTTTTTTCTTTACGTATACAAATCTCCGTAATTATATGTGGTTCAGTTTCCAAACTATACAACAGACAGCCTCTGTGGCATATCCCGCTACAATGTAAGAGCCTAGGTTCGAATCCTGGGTTAATCATTGTGATTGTTCACTTCTGTAATTCATTCTACCTAGAATGGGAAAAAAAATCGACGATAATAACAGAAAAATACCCAACCTGAACACACTGAAATACAGTGTTAAAAGCGCTACCTGAATCTAATTGCACATGTTGAAATTTGAGGATCAACCTGTAAAAGTATATTATAAGAAGTATTCTTAAGTTTTAATAGGAAGGAGAATTATTTACACCATGTTTGATTTTGCTTGAATTTTGTCCTACTGCCTAAAGCCAGCTTTATTTGAAATAAAGTTACAAATGAGAATTTACAAAATAATAAGTCGAGGAGAATCATTAAAGCCATTGAGAGAATTTGCACCCTTCCTTACCACAGCGTTCACACTTGAAGAGTGTAGTTTGTCCTTCAGCTCCCTTTTCTGTCCATGATGGACGTTGCGATTCAGTTTTATCTCTGTTGGAAAAGGAGTGGATGTTCGAGACTCGGAACCTGGACCGGGATGTGCGAGTTTCAAATCCTAAATCCATAAGTCCGGATTTTCTGATTCGAATTTACCAATTGCCTCCTGATGCTGTGTTACCAACTTGGATTCAGCCTTCAACATTGTGGCTTTTCCACCCTTTCCTTATTGCCTGCGGTATCCTCGTCCCAGCTTCACCCCTAGACCACTTGTTGCCTCACCTGTCTGTCCTCTTGGAGTCTTCGTCTCCCATTGTTGAATACGATGGAGATGTCCTCAGGTGTGACACAGACTTCGGATGGCAACAATGACGCTGCCGAAGAGATTTTCTTCTCTTCTTCCCTTCCAGTGTTCTTCGGTCTTGTTCCCGGAATAACCTTTGAAGTCTCCAAAATCAAAACAAGTTTCCGGTTGAGAGCTTTCCTAATGGGAAGATGAACGAAGCTGTGTCTTTCCCTTGAGCCTAGATCGAACCGAATCGAGAAACGGATTCTGGGTCTGCTGTTTAAATGGTCTTTGAAGACCTGCGATTGTCACACTTCTTTCTGGCTGAAGACATTCACTCAGCATTTCGAAGCGCTTCGGTGGGTTCCAGGAAAACATTTCCTTCGCGTGTGATAAGTTCAACATTTTAAAGCTCAGCCTTAAGGTTGACATTCCTTTGAAAAATAATATAGCGGCGAGGAAAGAGCTTGTTATGAACGATTTAACCTATTCATTGATCAGTTTGACTGAATGAGTCTCATAATCTTGGTTTCCAATGCCACGCATCGGTAACACCCAGAAACGATTCATCCACGCGAAAGGAATTTAGTCCGCAACAGCTTAATGATTCAGTCATCCAATTGCTCAAATTGAGTAATCTTACGCTTATTCTCATACAATCCTCAATCGTTCAATTACTACCTCTATTACCATCTGTCCTTTGATACATTTACCTCAGTCTGCACCTGTACTTATCCTATACTTGCACTAGCGACACTAGAATATTTCCATAGGGGAAGAAAAGGGCAGATTGACAGATGGGGGATACATAATATTCTCATGTAAGAAACTATTTCATAACACCTATTGGTTTACAGCGGCTTACAAAATTGAGCATACACCTATACATCTACGTCTTTCGTGAAAAGCACAAAAATGCTTGCTTTTTATTTGATATCTTTATTCGATTTTTTTGTTTGCTCCTTTGCAGAGCATAAGCTTATTTTTTTTAAATATATAATTACAGGAGCTATAATAGAACATAAAATATAAATTACATATTTCTGCGCCGCAAAATTGAACGTACACACACGAAATTTTATCATTAATTGGCAAAAGAACGTCGGTTTAATGTGAGGTAATATTATATTTAGTCACAGTAACGTCTATTACTTTGCTTGTTATATAATCCAGTTTAGTTGTTACGGTGTAAAATTTAAATCACATTCTTCACTTAATATCAGTGTCATACTGAATTTGCTTTCATATGACGCGTTCCTGAAATAATTCCTCCTGTTAGGATCAAAAACACTGGAATTGGTTGTAATCTTACCAATGCGCCACAACCATATCCTTATTTGGTGCTGCTGAATTTAACGAAACTGTAGCAGAGCAAATTCTCTGTCAATTCTCTTCGCAATTTTCTTTCAAAATTTTAGTTTTGAACTGTTATGACATAATTAAACACATTACTTTTATTTGACAGAAGTTAAAAACACTATAGCAATCACGAGAACTCACCTGTGTTTGATAGTAAGGGACTGGACATTCTGTACTGTATACTTCTTTGAATTTATCAGACATACAAATCATACTTGCTGCCGCTACAAAATATTCGATAATTGCAATTTATGATTTTTTTTTTGCATTATAAACATTTTGTTATTTAACTTCCTGATCGCAGGTTTCTCAGGTGCCTTTTCAGCATGACAGCCGCTTGTTCTGAACGTGTGGACGGTTCTTCACACACTACAATTTGACTGTTCTTTCTTGCAGGAAACTTCGGAAGTCAGTTTTGAATTTATTCCCCGTGTCACTAGTAATGTGATTTTAAGATACAGAAAATGACATGACGTTTGTCTTATTAGCTTTTCTTCTCATAAAAATTGATCCCACTTCTCGATTTACCGTCACATAACACATCTTGATGATAGTTCTATTGCCATGTGCCTCCTTAGACACATTTCATTCCCATTTTTTCATTATAAATTGCTTTTTAAAAAGAAAATCTCAATTAATGGGTACGAACATTTCATTCTGTTACCAAATTTATGACACTTTTGGCACCAACCACAAAAGTACACTAAAAGGACGGAACTTTTATATAACTTAGTTCTTTGCTTTTACGAGTAGGTTTTATAGATTTGTTCAACTGTTCATTCAACTTTGTGTCACTATTACGTACTTTATCGTGTTATTAATTACGTATAAAATTTTATGTGGCTTCAGGTTAAGTTCTTCCCTAAATTCAATGTGCAGAACCATATTCTTCTATAATGTTTTATGTTATTAGATAAAATACCCTTTTACTGGGTATTTGTTATTTTGATTTCGTAATAATGTTGGTGTACGTTAAATTTTGTGAGACATTGTATATAATTTCGTCAAAAATGTCTGTTTGAAGTCAATTTTATGTTCAAATAGACTAATTTGGACTGGATCTACAGTTTAAAGTGTGGAATGTTCCTCCACCGGGGATCGAACACGAGACCCCTTGAATACAAGGCGACATCATTACCACTATGCTATCGTCGAGCCTCTCAACTAACTTCGTGGCGCACTTGCAGTTCTATCCACTACTTTGCTCATAGGCACCGACTTAGGAGGGGGGCAATGCACTTTCTGCCCCTCCCCCCAATTCCTCAAGAGTTAGGTACATACATTATACATAAAAAATATTTTTGCCAATATTATCCCCGAGTCAGTGTCGCTTGCGCCGAGGCTTCTTATCGGTCAAGACCTTCCTTGGTGGGGTTTCCAACAATCCGGAGTGTCATTACCGCCGCGCGAACGTGTGTTTATGACGTAGCCCAGCTCCAGCTGTGTTTATCTTCGATTGAAAAGGAAGGTGATTGGTAAGTGAATGTAAGATGAAAGTATATATGAGGGATATACATTGGGAAATTAGTATTTATGTAAAACTGAGACTTGAGAGAGACGACAAGATGGCTGAGAATATGGAAATGATAGAAATAACGCGTGGAATGCCTTCGAGCATTTGCATACCTACAAGGTATCAAAAACGTTTGTATTGTTGTTGTGCAAGTGTATCGAAATATTGTGTTTATGTATACGTAGCTATTACTTATATAATGTTTGCAAAAAATTACACTGTATTTATAATGTTTTTGACGGTTTTATGTAGTGTATAATAATTAAGTGTAATAGACTGGCACATTTATGTTTCTTCCAAAGTGTACATTTACGTAGTACATGTAGAATGCTTTCAATATTTTAACAATACTGTATTTACAATGTTATTTTTAGATTAACGATAAATAATTAATAGTTAATAAGCTGATACTGATTTATGTATTTGTGGAATAAAATTGATACAAGTAATCCTGTGTAACGTCTTTTGAAATAAGTAAAGAAAAGTCATATTTGACACTCTGGATAGGTTTAACATTTCAGTGTAAACACAGCTTTGCAACGTCATAAACACGTGTTTGATTTTATGTTTTAAGTCCACTTTATGCACTATGCACCATGTGCCCATAAACACACGTGCGCGCGGCGGTGATGACACTCTGGATTGTGGGAAAACCCACAAAGGAAGGTCTTGACATATGTCGCGGCGGAAATGAACTGATAAGAAGCCTCGGCGCAAATGACACGACATGATTATTCCCAGCCCCAATATTTATGTGATGCTTTACCCATTCTTCATTCAATTTGAAAATGGTGAAAGCATCCTGCTCCTTGGAGCGGAGAGTAGAGTTGCACTGGATAGTGTAATGGTCAGACTGTAATGAACAAAAATTGTGGTTTCTGGAGTGTGAATACCTTTCGACAAAACTTACGGACGCAAAAATATCAAATAGAGAAAGTAACTTATGTACACATGCTAATGTATGCACGATTTGATGAATAAGCCACGACTTTTCACCCCTGTTGCGTCCAATAAAAATAACATCTAGATTGCAACCGAGAAGATAAGATGAAAAGTTGCATATATGTAGGAAACAGGTGTAGATTTTGATACCACCTATCATTCTCACCAGAACTTAATATGCAAAAATATATTCCTTGGAAAAGATTGTTGTTTTTTTTCGGCGACAACCTGTATAATAGCCCTCATAAAAGAATAGATAAAAACTGCTTAAAGATACATATTGTAAGTCTCTGTGTATGCTCTGGCTTGAATCTGTGAACTGTACCGTGCTGTGGAATTCCCTATGCGCGTGGCCCCAAAGTTGAACTCGCAGTATACATCTTTATTATAGAAATAACGATCGGTTGAAACACCCGCCTACACACATGGCAAGGTGCTAATAACAGGAGTGGAGGGAAATAAGCGAAAGATAAACCAGGTTCCGCCCGTACGTTGCGTTTAATTGCATCCCCCTCCCGTTACACGCCATAACCCGCCATTATTGCAGTCGTGGCTGTTTGCAATTGTAAAATGCATTCTCGTGGCGCACTTAAATAGCTGTTCTGCATTTTGCACAAGCAGGCAAGAAAGAAGTAAAACTGTGTGTTGGAATTAGCGCTATCGCTTTGTAACCAATATTGCCAGGTAAGATATTCAATAATTCGCATTTTAGCTGCGGAATATGATTGCTGACATCGTGTCGAATTCATCAACTCCAAATGTTAACGCCGGCTATCAGTGTTCCAGAGGCGATAAAAATTTAATAGATCTATTTTGTTTCTTTCTCTTTATCCTAGGGGGTCCTTTCCATCGAGATCCTCGCATCTAATCCACACTTTCATGAAATGTACTGCAATAAATATGCATGGATAATATTTGTACTCTGACTCTAAACCAACTGGAATGTTTGTGAATTGTTTCATGCGTATGTGCTAGATTCTACAATAGGATAGATTGCTCACTAATGAAAAGTTGCGGAAGTTGCTATCGCCGCCAAACAGCTGGCTTGAACAAGACAATCACGATGCCATGGTACTATGCAAAACAACTCGCATTAATAAACGTTTATGTGCTATTTGGCTTAAATTACAGTATGACTGTTCATCTCATTGAAGTATGACGTTTCTGTTTGTTGTATTTTTCCACATGTAGAGCGGGATGCATAAGTATTACCAAGCAAATTGTCCATCACCATGATTATTCTATTTGTTTTACGAACCGAGAGCTACAACAATAAAAACGGAAACAGCTACTGGCAATCTCTGCACCAGCAGAAGTAAACATCCACTCCTTATAAACACGTAGGATGCAAGAGAAAAACCGTGGACAATTTGCCTTTACTTGTGCATTCCACTGTACCTTCAAGTGAGGTCATTTCGTCAACTAATGATTGTTCAATGCATTTAATTGACTTGTTTGTATGTACCATTTTTTTATCTAAAAGAGCCACACTGAAACTGTTAATAGTGACGTAGCATTTAAATCTTAATAGTCTAGGTTAAGAACATGAACAGAAATCAAGAAGTTCCCTCCCCGCTCGATTTCCAATTGAGTTTCTGATGTCACCTCAAGCTGTATTCCTTCCTGGGGTAGTGTCGGCCTGCTTGGTGGCTTTCGACCTTTCCATCGAAGTCTTGAGTTCAGAGTCTCGGCCTGGTCATGGGTGTTTTATTTTTTTTATATATAAGAGTGTCCTTTTATCAATTTAATCTAATCAACACTCATTCTCGTTTCCGAGATTAGCCAAAAGTGACATTTTGATTATTTTTGAGTTACAAAGTAAAATGTGTAATACTTCAATTTTTAAGTGAAATTGCTACAAAGTAAAATGTGCCTTACTTCAGTTTTTAAGTGAAATTGCTATGTAATACAATTTGCATTGGATTCTGTGAAGCCTTCTGAAATCGGTAAACACAACAGGAAAAACACTTTATCTACAGTATAGCTTCTAATGACCTTATTTCTTAATGAACTCAGAAATGACCAAAATGTCACTTACCATGTTTTACACCCGAGCCCTTCAAATAATAAAAATATAGTTTCCTGGTGTGACTTACTATCTTAACCACAATACAATCATGTCCGTTTATGGACAACTAAATACATGCATGGGGAGAATAAAATAGTGCAACATAACCTTCACGGTACGGCTTGAAATACTGTCACAAATACCGGTGCCGATTTCAAATGTTTTGAGAGAGGGGAAATGATAACTAGTGTTGTAGAAAGTGAAATAAAATATTCACTTATGTAACAGTATAAACGTATTGCCAGAATAAAACTTAATTTAGAAATAAGTTATTTAATATACACTAAATAATATCCACTTCTAGGCTCATTTCTTGAGATTAAATCATCTGCCTATTGCACTCTTCTATTCTAACCAACCTCATAACTCTGGAACTGTAAACTCGTTAAGGTTCTCTACTAAATGAATATATTCTTTATATCAAGGACGTACACATTTTTTTTTGTATTTAGGTCGAGCCAGATTACATTTGACTTACAGTAAAGACATAGCATCAGAATAAAATGAGATGTTTTCAAATTACTAAGGTGGATTACACAAGAAACGTTGTTGTTTCAAGTGGTCGTGCTTTAGAATCGGAAAGGATTTCTATCAACCTCTCTCTCTCTCTCTCTCTCTCTCTCTCTCTCTCTCTCTCTCTCTCTCTCTCTCTCTCTCTCTCTCTATGTGAGTTAAAAATATAAACTGTTAGCCTGGGATTGATATTGGGAAAGGAGCAATAAGGCAATTATGGTTTTAAAATAAAATCGACAATGTCGTCTTCTTATAATCAAGGTTTCCCGGTGGAGGCATATAGTGGTTCGGAGCCAACTTTAAACTGTAGGTTCATTCCAGATTAGCTTACCTATGCATAAAAGTGGACTTGAAACAAAAAACCCAAAAAGGGCAAAGTTAAAGAATTACAACAAAAGCACAAGTTTCTGGAAACTTACTTTCGAAAAGTAACTGAGTTACAGTTATCCAACTCAAAAAGAAATCCAGTTACAGTTACCGTTCCTTTAAGAAGTAACTGTAAGTTACTTTATTCTGGATATGATTGAATATGCAATTTGAAGCAAGAACATTCAGCATAAAGCCTTACACTTGTAAAAATTACGTCACATAAAACATTTCCACATAACATAAGATTATATTAATTTTATTTCCATTTCTTTCAGGGAACCATAACTGTTTTTATTAAATTTAAGATGCACAGACAAGTAACTGTGTTTTTGTTGGTCGTTACTTGAAAAAGTTACCAAGTTACAGTTGCTTAATTCAAACACAGCTGGTTAGTTACTATTAATCGAAAAAATTAAGTGTTACTTGAAACTGCCTTACAAGTGACTATAACTTCAGAACATTGACAAGCACCAATAAGCATAGAAGTAGGATTCCGTGCATTGGCACACAGAATATAGATGAAAAAGGAACGAATATAGCTGTAGACAATTTGGCTGCTGTTATCTGTATGCTACAGCTGCTATTTCCCAGAAATGCCACCTACAACCACGCCAGGCCTTTGCCACATGTGTACGAACTGCTCGCCCTCTGTGCCCGCCTTCTTTATGCAATCGCCAAGTGAAGTCGAGCCCCGCAGTCTGGTTCTGTCGAGTTAGCGTCTCCTTGAGCCCTTCCGCCTCAACCGGCCACTTAGCGCGGGCGTAAAGCTGCGATGGCCGTGCTAATTGTGCCGCCGGCAGCCATAAGCCAGTTGTCCGGAGGGAGCTAATTCGCAGACGAGAATTGCGGCGATGACGCAGGGAACTTTTAAAAGAAATCGGACCGATCCACGGGTTGTTTATGCCAGGATATCTTCGCTGCGACCTTGGACTTTGAATACCTTTCGTATCTACACCTCCACAACTTCAGAAGCATACTTAGAAAATGCACGGTACAGTGGGATCCATGAGTATTACCGTGCAAATTGTCCACGACTATTTTCATTAATATTTCTCTTACATCCTGTGTATTTTAAGCGATGGATTTTTATGTATGATGGTGCAGAAGTTCTGAACAGCTTGTTTTGAGTTTTCTTTTAATTTTTGAAGCTCTTATTGGGTCAAATAAAGTGCACGAACATGGCGATGGACAATTTGCACGGTAATACTCATGGATCCCACTGTACCTCTGGTTTGGATGATTTACTTAAAATGCTGCTCAAATTTTATTGATTTTCTGTAGTCTTATTCATAGTGACAGGAGCGATAAAGAAAGAAGTAAATGTTGCTATAAACTGTGGCAGAGTAGAGATTTTATTGGTCGAGACTTCAACGACAAAAGAAGGAAGTAAGTGTTGGAATAAACTGTGGCAGAATAGATTTTTGTCAGAAGGTAATAGTTGACAGGAAAGTTGAAGAAAGGAAGACGAAGTAAATATTGGAAGAATCTGTGGAAGAATAGATATTTTTTGTTCGGACAGGAACGACAAAGAAAGAAGTAAATATCGGAATAAACTGTGGCAGAATATACTTGTTTGATCATAGGGAATTTTGATTCAATGAATTTCAGAAATTTGAGAGGCCTTGATGCAGATGTCAAGGTAAGAAGTGCATGTATATATAGAATATTCATTCATTTATCTTTCTCTTGTAATGAAACAATGAACGAATTGTGTTTGAAACAATATTTAATAAACTACTTCTTACATAAAACACTTTTCAAAATAGTGACCACATTGAAATTAGCGAAAATGTGTACATTGTTTTGCACGCGGAGATAACGAAACTCGCGAAGTTCCCACGCAAGTTTTGATTGTAAATTACCCATGTTCCGTCGTGAATGTGATGTGTTATTACTCCCGATGCTGCATGAAGCACTAACCCTGTGTCCATGCATGGGGCCAGGATTCGAAGTGCAAGCAGTCACGACCGCAAGAACCGCGGTCACCCATGCTAGCGCTGATTTCATTCACAGAACGCCCCAATCAAGTTTCGCTTCATTAGGCGACCGAAGCACTCTCCTTGTGGGAATCGTGTGTGCTGCCTTCTTCCCCAACAGTTACTTTGAATTAATACACAGCACCAAACCATACTCCACCGCTGAAATAAACTTGAAAATGCCATTAAAAGAAATATTAAAGGAAGTTGTTCGCTTATTTTTGTGCCACGTAAATTATACGAAGAAAAACGAATGGGTAGTTCAAATTATTTAAGAAAGTACAATTGGGGCATTCCACAAAAAGTGATCCTATTCTATGTAAATAACAAAATTAATTAATATGGAAACTATCGTTTTTAATTCCATTAAGGTTAGGATGTTTCTGAATGCATATAATTTGCACATTTCACCAATAAAAGTTACTAGCATCTGCAGCCTACATGCTGGAGACAAATGAAGTCAAAATTTGCTACATTTTTAAAGCGTCACACACGTAACGCATTTATTTTAATGCTTTTCATGCATTCAGCGTATGACATCCTACTGAAGCTTTTTTTTCATTTGTTGGCAGACACCACAAAAGTACTTCATAATTTTAAGAAATCATTCTATGAATATTTTGATCCAATCTGATGTCTAGAACCTTTAATTTTTTGTGTGTAAAATGTCACACATGTAACGTTGGAATGCCCCAATTTTACTTCAGCATTTTCCTCACGAATTTAAATTAATTTAACGGAACGTCTCAGCAACGATTCTTAAAATTAAAAACGAAAAAGTAACATGCCTGAATGTGTACTATCAAAAAAAAAAATCGAAATTTTCTTAAACTTTCTTCTCAGGATGAGACCGAGAACGAGAGATGTTCACGAAACGAGATTGGACTTTTATTATTATTATTATTACAATGGAAAACCCCTAACCGGTAGTTTTTCCCGTCATTCCTTTTCTCTGTTTTTACATATTTCACTTTTTTCTAAATTCTCAGTTTTTCTCATTAAGGACACACACAGATATCAATGTCTTACCGGGATTCTAATCCGGGGCCCCTGGTGTCGTAGCGCGCTGTGATAACAACTTCGCCACTGAGGTCGACATTCTCGGTACCATCCCCGGCCACAAAATTACCACCATTTTAGCGGCAAAATTAGTACCACATTCGCACCCTGAGCTTTTGAAACACCGTGAGCTAATGATAGCCGAAGACTTAATCACAATCTTCTTGTCCAAAAGAGTGGCACAATGCCCGTACGGAAAAGGGGCGTGGCCTTCAGGCTCCTAAATAGCTATGTGGCTCCCCCTCAGCCTGGCGAAGGAAGCGAGCAAGAATGAAGCACGTACGATCTAATTACAACATTATTCTCCGTTAATTACAACGTTGTTCTCTCGCTGTTCTGAACATACTGATGATTCGTCGGAACAATTACGACACCCCGGGAACTTTGCGATCGAGTGGCAGTCACCAACCCCTTCCCCACTCCCTCCGCCGAAGTCTTGGCGCCAGACGCGCACAATACATTCTATTCATACTGGTTTTGACACCTACTCCCGCTGCACATATATGATTCTTTACTGTCATTTGTCGTTGGGCTCTGCAATTACTTTTAATTACTTCCTTTACTTCAGTTATGCAAGATATTCTTTTAGCAGAATTATAAAAGGAGAAGATAGTCATGGTCTAATGAAATATTCAGAAAGTTACACACACACATACAGGTCCCTTCACCTGGGATCGCTAGTGGCGCCTCTGTGGATTGTAAGCGTACGTTGGTTTCTGTAGTAATATACTGTACACACGAGCGTCCTCGGCGATGGACAGATGATCGCCCCCTCCCGAAATCATTATTGATCTAAGTAAAGATCACAACATTGAGCAAAATTTTCAGTTTTCATATTTCGCTATCGTTTTCGTTTGTTTCCACCTCCCATCTCTCTCTATCTCTCTGTTTCTCGTGCTCTCGCTCATTTATATAGTGTTTTCGTTCTGGGAAGAAAGGTTCCGCTACTCTTCAAGTTTGTTTTTTATTGTTCTTCATAAGAACTTCTCAAAATATTGTGGTATGGTTGTCAGGAATGATCACCTATAAAAAGGTGTCGGTATGGCGTACCGTTGCATACCGCCAAAATAAAAATCACATGTTCCTACTTGGTACGCGCCCCTTTCTTCTAACTCGCTGATAGTGCAGGATATCGCTTACCTCAAACAATGATACTATTTTCGAGCTATTTTCGGAGGCCGGTATCGATTGTTGCAAGCGACTCTCATAACAGGAAGCCTATAAGGTGAGCGTCGGGAGACAAGCCGCTGCTCAGAAATCGGGAAGAGTGTTCTGGAAGTGCGAGAAAGGTGAAGGTTTTGTCAAGGTCCTGAAAAAATTATAGGCTTGCTTACCGGCACCTTCCATTTCATTTTGGGAGATGCCAATTTTTGCTATTTCAACTTTTTTATTAACTATTGTAAGCAGTACTGTATCTGGCAAGCTCGCTGTTCATGGCACAAATGAATAAAGCATATTATGAAGAGAGAATTTCTGTATTCACTCATCCCCTCAAAAAAGGTACATGCAAGTGTTCACGGGCCATCCAGTAGCACCATCTATGACATTTCCGCTATGCATACCGATTTTCGATAAGAGGTTCGTGGCGCCACCCTCCCTCGGTGGACGGAGTGAACCTAACAATCGATGTGTACTTTGGTTCAACCGAGTGTTTGTACTGGTTATATTAAATTGACGTTTGTGGAGTTTTGTAGCATTCACATTTGGGTACGAGCCTAGTGGCATAAAGTTCTATGCAAAAGTGCTCCATGGCTCGTTCCAATTCACGAGAACCTTCCTGTACCGATACTGTTCAGCAACACAAGGCAAGATAGGGGAGGCCACGAGAAGATTATGTCCTTACAAAAGTGCTCTCGTATCAGGATCGGAATGCCTACTCTTTCTTGTGTCAATAAAACCTCGAACGAACCCTTGTTGAGAATTCAGAAAGCACGCTTAGGAATTTGTATTTTCTGAACGATTTTGCCATTACCATGAAGCCACATGTTGCATTTGCAGTTTTAACATGAAGGGAATCTTAGTTCTGAGATTGGCTTGCTGTTTTCTCAGGTGTGGGGAGTGCTGCGTCACATTCCATGTAAATTCCAGCGAATAATGCCTCCATTGTGTCCTACACTCGAGCACTTGCGATTTCTGGAAGCTGTGACACCCTCGCACGTTGCAGAACGTTTTATGAAGAGGAAGGCAAATTCAAAGGGAAATAAAGCCACGAGTGGAGCCATATGAGGAGGAGAAGCGAGGACCCTGGTCCCTGACCCAAAATGAAACAAAAGACGGCCAGTTCATTTTTTTTATTCATATTTCATTAACTATTGCAGGTGCGGGGTATAGTTCAAGATGTTGGACGTCATGAAATGAAGCTGTTTGTATAGTATATTATATACTATTTCAGTTATTGTTCGTCCCGTCTCCACCGTTTTCGGTTAATCGTGACCATGAATCATGACCTGATGAATTGGAAGATGGGACAAACATTCTTACCTAGGGTTCGAACCGGAGACTTCGAACTTTGGACCACTCTTCCAAATAAGCAAATAAGCACTACTATTAATAATTAAGGTTCGATTTTTGCCTTTTTCATTCCTTTGCATTAAAACATAAGCTTGAATATCTTAAATATGTTTAATGTTTCGAGCCCGATGACGTATTTTTTTATAGCACCTAAACGCCTTTTGTGGTATTTTTCTTATTTCTAATTTCGTTCACTACTTTGGCTCCCTCCACAGCACACTGTAGAAGATAATCTCTTTTCTGACTATCCCTTCATCAATTTCGTCTAACCACTTTTCATCATCTCAGTCGCGATTAGCCAAAAGCAAAAGTAACAGCAAAGCTACAGCAGAATACAAAAATGCAAGTCAATAAGTGTGCAGTGTAACTAATTAACAACCAGTTCATGTTCATTGCCTATTATGGTACCTTTGAGGCGACTAATTTGATTGATTGATTTGCTTCATTTTACTTCGCTTTTTGTGCCACTTTTGGCTAATTTGCGAAGATGGGGATGAGTGATGATATGAAGAAATTTATGAATGGACACTCAACAAACCTCCATGCCCAGGTCGGAATTCGAACCCGGGACCCCTGGCGTCGTAGCGCGATGTACTAACCACTCCGCGAGGCATCTATTTGCATGTCTATTTTACAAATTACCAGTGCCTATAAAACCGCACCTTACTAATGGTGTTTTTTTCCCTTCATCATGTGTGCTATCCATCCCGTAAGCATCTGCCCCTGTTTTACTTACAAGGGGTTCTCGCTGGCTGCGAGACCGGCGCGAAAGAGTCAGAAGACCATTTCACGCTTCGACCGCTTAAGCACATCAAGCGGCGACTTCGCGCTCGGTCAGCGGCGGATTAGTTCCTTCGCGCTCTATCCATTAAGCATTGGCTTCTCCTCTGGGACAATTGGGAATGTCGCTTTTAATTTGTTTAAAGTGTAAAGACGAAGCGTCAACGACCTTCCACATGGAGGGTTAGACATGGGTCTCGGCCGACGGAAGGCTCGGGGGAAGTTCTTCAATTTCACTCTCCTCTTCCATTGTGGTCGATGGGTTTCGGGTTTTCTCTGCTCTTGCATCGTTTGGTTCCAGAGCGGTACGGTCTTCAGGGTACAAATGAGTCTGCATGCCAGGGGCGGTAACCTCGTTTATGAACAATTCCCAAAATTTCCCTAATCAAAGTAAAATTCCCTTTCCGGAAGAGAGTATCAATTTTTGAATAAAAATGTTTCTTTTTCTAGGGAAAAACATTGAAGGAAAATATCCTCTTTTAATGAGATGATTTTTCTTGTATGTACGCATTGCTTGCATTGTAGAATTATTTCTCTTGTAGTCTACGTTTGTTGCAAGCATAAAAACACAATTTGTTGTGATGTTTCAGGAGAACACACGCTCCCTTCATCAGACATGTATTTCTAGTTTAATTAAAGATAGTTATAACAATGGTTAAATTTAAAGAAAAGTTACAGTTAAGTTGCTATGTTACAACAATGCATTGACAAGATCCATTGTATAACTGATTCCTGTTTCTTAAAAAAAAATAACCATTGTTATAACTGTATCTTTCATCAAACTAGAAATAAATGTCTGATGAAGGGAGCGTGTTCTCCTGAAACATCACAACAAATTGTGTTTTTATGCTTGCAACAACCGTAGACTACAAGAGAAATAATAAGGAAATGATGTATATTGAAAAGTCATTTATTACAAGTCCCTTTGTAATTGAAATTGTCCTTTCTAAATGGAAATCTCTCTTTTTCAAACTGGAAAATATCCCTTCATAAAGGAAAAATGTAATTTTTAAAATGTAAACTTCTGTTTTTAAAGGAAAATGTGGTAAGTGATGCGAAGATGATGAAGAAAGTGAGAAACTAGCCTGTGAAATAGAGTTCACCGTTTGATTGATTGATTGAGTTAGGCTAATTGGGATTGGACCTACAGTTTAAAGTTGGATCTGAACTAATATGTGCCTCCACGGGTATTGAACCCGGGACATCTTGATTACAAGGCAACGACGCTACCACTGCGCCATCGGGGAGGCCATATTTACCGTTTGAAAAAGGATATGCAGTCAGCACAGCTAGAAATTGTTGAAGTACAGGGTGAGTCAGAAGTCCCTTAATACCTCCTATAAAATGTAAAGGAGTTACAATTGGTCATGATAGGAACATGTTAGGCCCAGGGGGAGCCATAGTTGTGTGGGTTAAGCGGAGGTCCGCCATATTGAATTCAACTCAAAAAATGTAAAGGTCAACTGGGTGGTGCAATGCATCAAATCAGACTTTAATTTCACGAGAAAGGAAGTAGTGAAATGCATCGAAGGGGAATTACACGTTTAACTGTCCATTGAAGCTCCTGAAGTGCATATACTTTGATGTGACTCATTTAGAGTTCTCTGTGTACAGTCGCAGGCAAAAAAGGGGACATCTAGATACTGAAATTCCCGCTTCCCTGCAAGCCGTTGTGTGTGTTGCCTAACTCTACGGCGATAAGCAGATTTTAATAGAAAATTTTGAATGGAAACTTCCACCACCGCCGTAGAGTTAGGCAACACACACAACGCCTTGCAGGGGAGCGAGAATTTCAGAATGTAGATTTCCCCTTTTTTGCTGGTGACTTTACATGTATGAAAGAAAGTGTGTGTTAATGTTTCAACTTCCCCCAGTTTTACAGATTTTATGTTAGCCACGCCACTGAGCATTGCCACGTACACTTTCTTTTTGAAAATTTTGAACTCTGAGCACATCACTGCCAAAAAATTCATTTTACATTCAACATGAATACCGAACCACTGAATTCTTAAAATAAATGTATACAATGTTTGTCAAGAGAGCGACTGTGGTACCTGCACGAGAAGACCAAGGCCAGAAAGCTCTTCCAAGCTCTGCTTATAACATCGCACAAGAGAGATAACAACAACAAAACCTAGTTGTGCTTATGCTATTATGAAAGGAAATGACATGCGAAATACGGTTGAACGACCCAGCGAGCGCGGAGCTAGATAACACGATAAGGAGTGACATGAGTCCAAAGATTATGATCCTGGCGCAAGTGGATGACCCGTGGACCAGAAATTCCTTTCGCTGCGTGGTTTATGGGACGGCCGCCGTGATATAATGAGTCCTCTTTGGCGGCCAGTGACAAGCGGGACACGGCCTGTGACCAATCGACCACCCTAACCGGACAGGGACCACCCGGACACGTTCCTCAACCTCTTCGGCGACCAGCGAGATGCAAATGAGCTTCCAGAGTGGCAAGCAATTACCTCTGGATCTGTGGAGGTGCATCAGTGATGGTAACTCTTATTTTCTCTTTGGGTAGAATTTCCCTCCTGCGGTGCAAATTTCCCTTTTTACAAAAATGACATTTTTCTTAAAAATCATTTTTCTTGGAAAATCGCATAGCATTGAAAATGTTTCCACCTCGGGAAATTTGCAAAAAGAAATTGGGAAAAATCTTATTTGAAAAAATAATTTTAAATAATTCAATTTTTCTGAAACATTCCCTTCAGCTACCTCCAGTAGCAGCTTTTCAACAGGTTCAACCTTCGCCGTAGGGTTAGGCAACACACACCACGCATTACAGTGAAGTAAGTATTTCCGATCTAGGTGACCAATTTTTATTGCAGGTGACTGTACAAAGAGTCTATAGAAGACATACTTACTATCATCATTACGTCGTAGACATCCGCAATAGCATAGTGCCTAACGTTTACGCCTTGAAATTTCAACTTTCAATTTGAAGCTCAAGTCCCAATTAGCCTAGCAGACCATAAAATGGACTTAAAACAAACTTCGTCAAATTTTTACACTCTTTCACATATATATAATATAGTACAGTAGTATTTCAGTAATATGCGTGTGTACACCAAATCGGAAAATTTCCCGTAAATAAATAACTCTTAATTCTCTTTTCTGTCGTAGGGCCTCCCCGATGGCGCAGTGGTAGCTTCGTCGCCTTGTAATCAAGGGGTCCCGGGTTCGATACCCGGTGGAGACATATAGTGGTTGGGATCCCACTTTAAACTGTAGGTCAACTCCCGATTAGCCTTAATGTGCATAAAGTGGACTTAAAACAACAACTCAATCAATCTTTTCTGTCGTGTGGGTTTATGGTGACAATATAGATGAGAAATGAACTGATGAAGATGATAGGAAGAATGCCTTACTGAAGATTCGAGTGTAAGGTCCCTAAGATTAGCAACGACGGATGTGAAACTAATGCCGACTTCTAAAAAAAATCCCCATTTTCCCTACATTTTACATTGTTTAAAAAATTGTCCTAGTCCGAGGAAAATATCCCTCCAATTCCCATGACCGAGTCGAATTGGTATGCGCCGCGTGGTCGTCTCCGGACGTGTTGGAAGCTATAAGTTGCTCTTAGGAACATCCGAACTTTGACTTATGGCGTTCCGCTGGTTCCAGGCACGTTTTGTGTTCGCCGGTAATGGGAAAAGCTGTTTGTACAGGGGATTAGTATAATAAACAAGTTGGAGCTGCACTTGCGACATCTGGTGGCTATTTCAGTTACCTCCGTTCTCGTGCGGACACCTGTCGGAGCCCTGATTGGCTGCTGTCGCCTCTGCGTCATTTGAAATGGAACCAATGCAGAATTTTTGCTTGATGCTAATTTATTCGCAATTTCTAATACGAGTATTACTTGAACTTCCCGTAGGAGTGCGAGATGTCCCGGGTTGGAAGGTCTCAAATGTCTGTTTCGACCCAGCATCATTAGTGGGGATGGGACTAACACATCCTTTTAAAAATCAAGACGAGATCCAGACCTAGAACCCAAGACACTGTGTCTCGTCCGAGACTGGTGTGATTTGTGATTTTTTTTTATTTATCTAAACCTCATTTACTTTGATATGAAGGCTGTCTAAAAAAAGGTGGGACATTTTGAAACGGGGGTACAAAGAAGAGAATAAATAGTTGCAAGATATTTAATCATGGAAATGAATAGTACATAATGTACATAGTACATAGTAATGAATACATAATTACATACCGATGAAGAGAGGCGTAGGTGAAGACCTTTCCTAAGCAACCATTCCTGCAGTAGCCGAGGGACATCTGTATAGCTGGACGGAATATCTCCACAGGAATCTGAGTGATTTTTCAATTATCAGATCGAGTCGGAAGGATCTGTGAGGAAATTGCTCAGATTTCTGTTAATTCTCTTCTCTATGCATCTGTTTCAAAGTGTGCCGTCTTTTTGAGACACGCTAAGCGCATATCTATCTGATTATTTATAGTAGATATTTCGTATGTTTTATTTATAGTAATTGCAAACCCAATCTGTTGGTAGCAAGTGTGAGTTTGTGCTGTGTGGTTGCATACATTCAGAGAAAAACATTTTCCGAAAGTTCGTAGCGTTGAAACGAGGCGTCAAACAAATACTTTATTAAGAAACGTTGTTCGCCTAATGACCTCTGCAAGCTGTGAAATTGTGTGTGGTGACACACGATGCTTATACCACGCATTTCAAACCTCCAGCGGTGTAAGTGGTGAACCTTTCCCAAGACACCCAAACGTCAACCTCGCTTTCGCGTAGTGTACACTCTCGACTGCATTTTGCAGGCTAACGAGGCTCTGGCGTCTGGACCCTGGCCAGTATAATCCTCTATTTCATCTTCACCATTCATCCTCATCTTCGCAATTAGACAAGAGTGGTAGAAACGCGAAGTAAAATGAATCAATTCAGTCAATCAAATCTTCAGACAGAGATTCTACCAGGGGAGGAGTCTTGTTTGTGACATGCGCAGGAGAACCAAATGAGGATTTTAAACGTCTACGTCAGGTGAAGAATGCACAGTGCACATGCGTAAAAGCCTAAGAGGAAAATTAGCATCGGGAGATCTGCGAGGAACTATGTTTAGTGGTAAAAATCAATGTTTAACACTTACATCAGTAGCCTCCGTGGCTTACTGGTTAACGGTACGCGGAATGAAACCAAGGCTGTGTCTGTAGTTCTCCGGTAGCGTGATGGGTATCGCAGACGCTTTGTAATTGAGATGTCTCATGACAGATTCCTGTTGGAGGCAATTTTCATTGGTTCTTCTCCCGGTACATACAATGTAGTTCGATTATTAGCTGCAGACTTAAAGCAAACTGTACCTCATAACGGATGATTATTTGTACTTACTAAAGCACAAGGGAACCCAAATCACTGTGAGTGTGCCTCCACTGAGGTTCGAACCCGGGCCCCCCTTGATTACATCGTAGAGGTAGGAAATTCACACAAAATAAATTGACGTTTTGTCAATCGCAGCGATTTTCCTGCGTTAGTGACGCAAAAGAACCAAAATACGTACCTACATCATAGATACGATTTGTGTCACTGCTCTCTGCCCCATCCAAGCATTTGCCCGAAGCGAAACAGGTGGCAAACTCGGAGCTGTGCGAAGAAAAGCGCAAGAAGAAATGCAATAAATAATGCTTCGATATGCGACAACTGGACCGCTGGGAATAAACATTTATCACTGTTTGGCCTCCCAGGAGTGGTCGTTATACCAAGTCCCAGCAACCGCTTCCGCTTGGCCTATTTGGACCAAGCCTATAAGAAGTAACAAGAGGTAGCGATGTTAGTAAGTTACTGTGAAAACAGTCTTATTTCTAATGCACTTACTTTATCTAGCAATGCTACTTTAACCATTCCTCATCCACTGCAAGAACTAACTTAATGTACACAAAACCACGTGGCTTCTGGGAAATAGTTCCATTTGTCTTGTATTTGTATTGGTGTTACTTTGGCCATGAACATATTGTGTGTAGCTGCACAACTCTTAATCTAAGGTCCCAGAACTTTGGTTTGTTCCTGTTGGAGATATAACAGCATGTGGGTTAACTTCTACTCTCTCTGGGTTGAGTGTAGATTTAGAAAAAAAGTTTGTTGAAGGATAAGCTGGCTCTGATGTAATGCATGGTAGATTTATGGGGGTGAGATCGATAATTTCCGAGAAGTGTCCATAAGCAATTTTTGTGCATTGTTCAGCACATATTTTAACTCTATGTGTTACCCATCATGTGAAATGTATGCGATAAGAAACTACATTGGGACTGTAAAACCAGTTATTTCTTTTCCTCGAGTCTTTTAAATATCGCACTGCAAGAAAGCCAAGCAGACACCGTTCATACCTGGGAAAATACGATCGACCATAAATAAAGGTTGATATTGCTCCATTCGATCTACCACCGTAATATTCTCAAGTTGTTGACACAAGATGAACAGAAAAGTTTCAAAACTAAGTAGCGACTTGTTGAATTGTTTTCACTAATTGTAGAAACTTTACAGACTTTACAATTTACCAGTACAAGAAAAACATTTCAAATTGTTTTCATGCATTGCAACATTATTTTAGGCAGCTTATAAGGTGGACTGTTCAGTATTGTGAACATGTCAGCATTCTAATAGAGATCATCGTCATCATCATCATCCTTCCTGCCTCTGGCTTGGTCGACACAGAAGTCAAGCCTCTCCATTTTTTCTGGTCTTCCACCATTCCTCTCATTCCACGGCGTTCCTTACACTATCCGCTATCTGTTCTTTCCATCGACATCTTGGTATTCCCCTTTGCCTCATTCTCACTCCTTGTGCTTTGGAAGCTCTTACTGATAGTCTTTCTGCATCCATCTTATCTGTACCTGATCTATTTTGTCATGAAGCTTCACCACCCCCACTGTCTGTCGTATCTTCCCATTCCTTATTCTATCCCTTCTAGTCTTCCCCAACATACTCCTTAAAAATTTCATCTCTACTGCCTGCTCCTTTCTTTTTCTTTCTATTTTTCTAATAGAGATATTTAAAAACAAACCCTAAGAGAGTGTTCTGAGAACTTAAGTGAAAATTATTCCAAAGCAGAGAACTATATAGAGACTATGATGAAGATATGAAGAGACGTAGAACACTCAGCCGTCCAATAGGAGGAATAATGCACCAGCTGAGAGCACAAAAGAATATTACAAGGTAAACCTCTGTCGTCCATTTTTAGACCATTGTGTAGTAAAAATGAACTCACGTTTCTCTGAACACAGTCAACACAGTGTAAATTGCAACAATTTCTTCCAAAAAATGTAATATGGCTATCCCTCATTCATTTGAACAGTGTGTCAAAATGTTGAATGGCTTGGTTGATAATTCTTACATTTTCAAAAAGGAACAGTAATTGAAAAGACACGCCTAGGATCGGTATTATAGGCGGTAGATAATTACGATATGTTTTTTTTTTTTTTTTTTTTTTTTTTACCTAATGCACAATTTGTTTGTGATCTTGGCTACACTGCAAGTTTCAACTGCAACACCCGAGAGGATGTTTTCAACATTGGAGAAGTTGAATTGTGTCTTCGAATTCAACAGGAGATTCTCGACTAATGGTCCCTGCAGTGTTAAATGTACAGAGGAATATTCAAATAACACCAATTATTTTATTTTGAATTTTGTAGCAAGGGGGAAAATACTAATTCTAATATTGTAATTCCTTTTTAAAGTGAAGCTGGGCATAGCTTTTTTAAAAGCATTTTATATGGAGAAGTTATAAGTTTGTAGATAGACCTAAATTAATGTGGTGGCAGATTGGATTTTGATAGCCTGATCATACCTAGGCCTACTATACATCCCGGATTTTCCGACACAGGCACGGAATGTTATCATTTGTCCCGGTGTGCTGAATCATTTCTGCGGGATGCACGGGTGGGGAAGAATAAATGATTAAAACTATACTATGTGCGTTGCGTAATTTTAAAATGCTCATTTTCCAAAACAACCTAACTGTACATTGAACCACTCCCTCTCGATAATACAGAGCTATCGAGTTACAAGAAGATGCTGCAAAGATGTTTGACTCCACGATGGCACCGCCATCTTCTAGCAAGCATAGTAAGCTGCTTACTGTAAACAGTTAGTTCTCTGGTGCTTATCTGTTCAGTCCGGATTTTTCAAGTAAAGTTTCGACATTTAATTGCGAGATAGCAGCTTAGTTCATTGTGGCACCGAAAAGGAATTGCAAGGTTAATGATATACTTCGAAGCGGGTTTCTGTTTTTTTATTAAGAGGGTAAATAATATGATAATGGATAATGGACTGTACAAATGTACATAATACCGGTAATTATGTTGTACACATATAAGTTTGTCGGGTTCAGCCCTCCCGCGCTCCCTAATAAGCTTCCAGTCAGCAGTGTCCTAGGTTTTCATTTATGAAATACAGGAATACTAATCATACCAAAAGTTGACCCCCCCTTCATTTACGTGAACTATATATACGCCCATGCGTGGCTATATTACATACACTATATTTGTACGCACGAGATTCATGCACAGTCGCAATCTGAATAACCAATGCGGTTTCTCAAAGGTCGAGTATTTCTATACTTTGACTTCGTTCTCACAGCGGACCGAGAATAGTTATTTTCAAATTCAATAACTGCAACCGGTCCGCCTCTGGGACGGAGTGCTCATCCTAACTCGCTACGAAACCAGCTTCATACCATGGTCAGGCATGGCTGCTTCATTGTGTTTGTCTCATCAACCATTTCATCACTTCACGCTGATTGTAGCGATTAACGCAAAGGTCGTAAAATCAAATAACGAAGGTATATAAAACCAGTCAAGAATGTCAAGAAAGTCAAGAAGAAGTCAAGAAATCAACAGCTAGGTCAAGAAATTATGGTTTTGGTCAAGAATTTTTGTTATTTTTTACAGTATAGTGAACTTACATTGTTATATACCTGTACTGGGATATGATAAAATTGTATTGAGTTGTGGTTATGATTTTCACTTTGTTTCTCAAGAATTACATTCTTATATGTGTGAAGTTTTGTAAAAATATTAAATAAAGGAATTGGCCATTCCCCATCCAGGATGAAGTCTGAAACATTAATTTATACATGCATTAATAATTAAAGCAAGTCTAAATCTCTTGTTAAAGTACAGCGTCAGTTTTCATCTTAACCATCCTTGTGGTAGGGGTTTTTCATTGAATAAAAATACACTCCTCACAAAAAGTTTGGAATATTGTTACGTTAGACAATTGGTGATAGACACGGCCTTGAAATGCAACAATACATGGTATCTGTCTGGTGGACGTTCTAGTCTTTTCGCCGACATATGCCACCGTTCCTATCACATATTGTCTAATATAATATTCCAAACTTGTTGTGCCTATTATAACAATATTCCAAACTTTTTGTGACGAGTGTATATATTTTCTTAATTTTACAACTATCCCTAAGTAAGAGGTGATGAAATAAATGTTAAGGAAAAGGGGGGACGGCCAAGAAAAAGGAAAGAAAATTCATGAGAAAGTCAAGAATTTTGGATTTGTTATTTTGGTAGACACCCTATAAAAGGAATGTGCTTCCCCCCTTTTCCCCCTTCATGCGCGGCATTGCTCCAGACTCCTGAGGCGTAGTATAGGCTGTTACTATTTTTAAATAACGAGTACCAAAATTGTTACTTTCCATTACCTGTTCCCATGGAAGAAGATCTTCGTGTTCCTTTCTGCAATATTCTGAACTAAATGTTCGGCCGGAACATCTCGCCTAAGTGAATTGATTGCAAAGTTTAAAGCAGGTAGCCACAATCTGAACCATCGGGTGTTTTGAGGGTATGACGGGTTTTGCACAGTCCGCTGCAGTTGGCACATATTTGCTGATGTACCCCACACCCAATGCTTGAAGTTAATTGTAATTTAATGAAAGTTAATTAAAATCTTAGCTGGTCATCACTGAAAAAAATCCGCTTGCACTTTATGTTTGAAACTTATGGAGCTATATCTTATCTCAAATAAAGTAACTATAAAAATGGTATTACATTTTAAAGTAAGTTCAGTAACTGTAAAATGTAAATCGGTTACTTGTAAAAATATTTTTCCAAAGAGTGGCGAAAAGAAACATTCCAGGCTTTATTTTGTTCAAGGAAAAGTACTTTTTTGTCGTTCAGTAGCTTGGAGACGTCAACAGGTGGAAAGAAAGGTAAGTGCATCGACTACCAACAAATAACTTCCATGTTGCAAGTATTCGGTATCACGAATTTCTTTTTGAAGTGCACGGTACTTGTAACTTGTTTGGTTTGTTTTATTTTACATCAGTTTTCTGCCACTTTTAGCTAATCGCTACGATGGGGATGAATGATGACAAGATGATATGGAGGAACGATAATCACAGACACACGTGGACAGGACACGATGCAAGCCCCATATAGGATTATACTGTCTGAAAGTCCAGACGCCACAGCATCGTTACTCTGCAACAATGGAATCAAAATTGTACTACTTGAAAGCGAGGTTGACGCTTTAGTACCCGATAAAAAGGCCAATTATGTGTGGGTGTATGTGTAGAAAAAATTCATCACCTTCTTTTCTGCGATTTCATTTGAGAATGATGAAACAAGATGGCTTTCAATGATGTAATATTTTCCGTCCTATGAATTTCTGAATTAAATTTATTATATTCATTCATTGTTTTCTGCCCAGGGGAAGGTATTTCCATGCAACCTCCATGCTGTTCGATCCTCAGCTCCTCGGTTTGTAGCATTGCATGACCCATTTATTTTGACGTCGTCAATCATTTGGAATATTCTTCTTCCCCGGATTTTCTTTGACTCGACAATTCCTTCAATAGCATCCCTTAGTATACAGTTTCTTCTCATCCAGTGGACCAACCAATTTATTTTTCTTTTCATGATTATGTCCAGAATTGATCTCTTTTCCCCAACTCTTTCTAGCACTGTTTCATTTCTCACTTTTTCTGTCCATTTCATTCCATTCGTCTCCATAACCACATTTCCAGAGCTTCCAGTCGCTTTTTCTCACTTGTTCTCAGTGTCCATGTTTCCGCACAATATAGAGCTACACTCCATACAAAGCATTTCATTAGTATTTTCCTCAGTTCTTTGTTCATAGATCCACAGAAAATATTTTTCTTTTTATTGAAGGTTTTCTTCGCCATTGCTATTCTCACTTTCTTGGCTGCATTTCATATCATTGCTTATGATGCATCTAAGATATTTAAAGCTGTCTACTTGATCGATTATCTTACCCCTGGTAGTCACATTTGCCTTCCTCTGCTTTCTTCCGATCACCATTGCTTTCGTTTTATTCACATTTGTTTTCATCCCGAACTGTTCGCAGTGAGCATTAAATTTTTGCTAGCATGGCATTTATGATTCTTTCATTTTCTGCCAATAGGGCCATGTCATATTATATATCATCTTTTATTATGCCAACAGTAATCCGTACTTAAAATATTGTTAAGTTTGTTTAATCGTAAGCTACCATTAGCTGTCAGTTTCACAATAATTAAATTCATTGAGGTCAATTGCACATAAGTTGCAGGAACAATCGTATATTTACGAGTAGAATTGCAATGGAAACGATTGTGTTACAGTTAAATAACTTGTAACAATTTACCTTTATTGCCAGGAATACTTGGATTTATTGTGGAGGTGGAGGGAGATCCTTGCACTACTACCGTTAATTTGCATTCTGCTTTCCGCAGCCTGTAGATTTTTGTGTCATTTTGATTTTATCCTTAACGTTCGTAGACATTGTTGCAAATTGTACTTTTGCATATTTTTCTCTGCTAATGCGCATTGTAATTGCGTGACATTATAATGAATGTCTGATGAGTTTCTCCTTAATTATAGACTTCGTGTCAATTCGTTCTGCTGCCGTTCTCCCGGGCACAGTTCCTTGTCGCCATTTTGGAGAAACGCCTTTCGTTCCTGGATGTTGCGGAGCGAATCTTGACCTCGGACACAATTCGTTACTTTCCAAGGTCCAGGCTCTCTCGCTCGGAGAGAGCATGTAGCTCTGTTTGGTCAGCCAAGTGTTGACGAAAGGGTGTCATCGACATAATGTACTTTTTTAAAAGTATTGTGCTTCTTTGTTGAGAGCCATTGTTTTTAGTTACGTGTTCACGTGCGTCGTGAAAGAATTGTAGTAGAGTGAAATTATTTCCTTAGCTCTGGCTGTTATGCATGTGCAGCTTGGGAGAGAGTCATAAGTCGCAAGCCTCCAATCAGCAATCGAGCCGCTGACGTCATGTCAGCCCTCTTGCTCACGCTGTACGGTGTTACTAGACTCGTGCAATCAGTTGGAGATGTTTGAAAATTGTCTGGCTCTTGCTGCAAGTAACTTACTTTAAAAATAATATAAACGAATTTAAGTTGTCTCGATTATTAAGTAATTTAAAATTGATCCCCGCGCATATATTGATAGAAAATAATATTTGATTCTGGTGCATATATTCCTAGAAAACATAAATTTGATCACGAATATATCAATAGAAAATTTCAATTTGATCCCCGTGCATGTCGCTATAGAAAACGTGAATTTGATTCCCGGGCATGTATCGATAGAAAACGTGAATTTGATTCCCGTGCATGTATCGATAGAGAACCTAAATTTGATTCCCGTGCATGTATCGATAGAAAATCTAAATTTGATTCCCGTGCATGTATCGATAGACAACCTAAATTTGATTCCCGTGCATGTATCGATAGAGAACCTAAATTTGATTCCCGTGCATGTATCGATAGAGAACCTAAATTTGATTCCCGTGCATGTATCGATAGAGAACCTAAATTTGATTCCCGTGCATGTATCGATATAAAACCTAAAATTGATTCCCGTGCATGCATCGATAGACAACCTAAATTTGATTCCCGTGCATGTATCGATAGACAACCTAAATTTGATTCCCGTGCATGTATCGATAGAGAACCTAAATTTGATTCCCGTGCATGTATCGATAGAGAACCTAAATTTGATTCCCGTGCATGTATCGATAGAAAATCTAAATTTGATTCCCGTGCATGTATCGATAGACAACCTAAATTTGATTCCCGTGCATGTATCGATAGAGAACCTAAATTTGATTCCCGTGCATGTATCGATAGAAAATCTAAATTTGATTCCCGTGCATGTATCGATAGACAACCTAAATTTGATTCCCGTGCATGTATCGATAGAGAACCTAAATTTGATTCCCGTGCATGTATCGATAGAGAACCTAAATTTGATTCCCGTGCATGTATCGATAGAGAACCTAAATTTGATTCCCGTGCATGCATCGATAGAGAACCTAAATTTGATTCCCGTGCATGTATCGATAGACAACCTAAATTTGATTCCCGTGCATGTATCGATAGAGAACCTAAATTTGATTCCCGTGCATGTATCGATAGAGAACCTAAATTTGATTCCCGTGCATGTATCGATAGAGAACCTAAATTTGATTCCCGTGCATGTATCGATATAAAACCTAAATTTGATTCCCGTGCATGTATCGATAGACAACCTAAATTTGATTCCCGTGCATGTATCGATAGAGAACCTAAATTTGATTCCCGTGCATGTATCGATAGAGAACCTAAATTTGATTCCCGTGCATGTATCGATAGAGAACCTAAATTTGATTCCCGTGCATGCATCGATAGAGAACCTAAATTTGATTCCCGTACATGCATCGATAGAAAACCTAAATTTGATTCCCGTGCATGTATCGATATAAAATCTAAATTTGATTCCCGTGCATGTATCGATAGACAACCTAAATTTGATTCCCGTGCATGTATCGATAGAGAACCTAAATTTGATTCCCGTGCATGTATCGATAGAGAACCTAAATTTGATTCCCGTGCATGCATCGATAGAAAACCTAAATTTGATTCCCGTGCATGTATCGATATAAAACCTAAATTTGATTCCCGTACATGCATCGATAGAAAACCTAAATTTGATTCCCGTGCATGTATCGATATAAAACCTAAATTTGATTCCCGTACATGCATCGATAGAAAACCTAAATTTGATTCCAGTGCATCTATCGATAGTAAACTTAAATTTGATTCCCGTGCATGTATCGATAGATAACCTAAATTTGATTCCCGTGCATGTATCGATAGATAACCTAAATTTGATTCCCGTGCATGTATCGATAGAAAATCTAAATTTGATTCCCGTGCATGTATCGATAGACAACCTAAATTTGATTCCCGTGCATGTATCGATTGAGAACCTAAATTTTATTCCCGTGCATGTATCGATTGAGAACCTAAATTTTATTCCCGTGCATGTATCGATAGAAAAACTAAATTACCTGGGGAGAAGGTGACAGTTATAGCAACCAGGGTGCGGCGCTGATTACATCACCTTCAATATGACCGAAATAGAGAATGTGTGATGCCCTATTAATAGGGCAATCAACTTCTTTGATTTCTATGCTGGTTATTTTGCGTCTCTTCTAATCAGCTACGATGCGTTACGATTTCCACACATTATTTTCTAATACTCTTCCGGAAATTTTTTGAAAAGACCTCGTATTTTCTACCCAGTGCGTTTTTGCCTGGAAGTGAAAAGATGCAGTAAAACATATCGACGTGGAATGCTAACTGACAACGATCGAACACAACAAATAACAGGGCAGACATTTAAAAATTAGGTAAAAACAACTTGATAATGTGGAAGTAATTAATGCTTGTGGAGAAGGAATCTGGTGCGTGGATGAGTTATGTGGGAGAGGGGGTGCGTATAAATCCACGAATGTGTGTTTGGGTATATAATGTGATAGGGTCTACTTCTCGCGTAAGGTGTTAGTCCATTTCACATGTGAACGATCACACATTAAGCGTTTCGCTTGGGTCAGTCACTGTGCACGTGCGCGAACTTCGGCTTCGAAGTGTGAATTATGACTTCCCCTTTAGAAAAAAAGCCGAAGTTCCATTAATGTTAATAAAATTTTGTTAATGTAAACATATTCTTGATTTACATGCAAACATAGGTTTCATTTCAGTACCTACTTCTATTAAAACGCATTCATGTGTTGCAAAATAAGAAATTCTTAGATTTAGTGTGTATCAGAACACCTCTTTTTTGGTGTTAAGTGAGGAATTGGCGTTGTTCAGCGCAATCTTTGGTACCTCGTTACTCCATTGGTTGTCGTACAATACCAGTATAAACATCTTTTAACACTCGATTGGTTGTCGTGATAAACTCGCGGTGAGTAATAAGTTGCATCACTTTTGGAGTCAACTTGGACCACCGTTAGATATTAATGTAACATTTTATAACATTTTACTGTTAAAATTTAGCAGTATGCCTGTTAATTTACAAAAACTGGACGCAACCGATTTATTTATGAACGCAGGCCCATTCTTTTCACCTTTCTGTGCTGTGTCTAAAGTGAGAAGTAAACATGACGTCGGCAACCGCTTGGAATATTGAACACAGACCAACACTCATACTTGTAATATACATAGACACACAGTAAGTACAGCACTTACATTTAAGGAAAAAACTTTCAAATTTAAATCTCAATGTTTTATCATGCATAAAGATATGTAGTACATTACAGTTGTGTGCGCCATACATGTATTGTTTTAAAAACAGAATCATTATAATTGCAAGGTTAACTGTGTAAAGCAGTTAATACTTAAAAAAACTGTATTTGAATTTATTACGGCAGTTGGGTAACAGTGGAAATTGACAGTGTTTATATCTCGAGTCATCTTTTTACTGTGTAACATGGTAGTTGCATGGAAGTATTTAAAGTGATTGAGATACAAAAATAATCGGCTAAGTACCGAGTACTACTCTCTATAAATGCTGTGATTTTGACACATCATTGAACTAAACTTCTTAAACGTACAGGAGAAGGGGAAGGTGCCATCATAAAATCGTGTCGGTTTTATCAAAGTATGATGTATTCACAAATACATTAAATCATTGGTATGCTACAGCAACGAATTAAAAATTTTAAAACTGTGATAATTAAACAATTCCCCCAAAATTGTACAATTTTAAATCAATATTAATGCTAATTGTAAACTTTTATTTTCATGTTACATAACAATTTATCTGTGGCTATTCATACTTATATTGTATCACGAGTTTCGTCGCTTAGATGGCAACACGTCGAGTGTTCGGTTCAGGATTTTCCTGCGTTCAAGTCCCGTCATGATGGTTCTTCGATGGCGTTTGATCTGTCATCGGTTTCATCTAATCATCATGCATTCTGAACGTTACGTTTAACTTGAAGAGATAGAGGGGTCATGTTAAATAACCAAATACAATCCATTGTACGTGATATGTTAATGTAACATTATATATGGTCTCGAAATTCGAGACGAGAACGACACGAGAACTGAACTTTAGATACCGGAAAATACCGAGAACAAGATAGGCGCACTTTCAATTCGATACGAGACTGCGACTGCTGAAGATTCGTCTCCCGCTACAGAGATATTTTTGGAGCAAATGAAACAATGTGTGAGGCACCCCCTTCCCCTTTCTCTAACAGTTACGCCAACTGTCGTGAATATCCGGAGAAAAGAAACCATCGGTGGAAGATGTCTCCCTTCTAATTGCCAGTTTGCGTGTGATAATTACACGCTTTTGGAATTCGGCGGAATTTTTTGCCACTGTGCGCTCAGCCAGGTGATGAATCTTCCACTTTTGCTACAACGTTTCTAATGTTAAAAGGATGCGAAACTGTTCAACCCGTATTAGGAAAACGTAAAAAGTTTGTTTCAAATATTTCCAAACGTACTCTATGTCATTTGTATTATTTGCAATTTCATTGCAAAACTTGCAATTTCATTGCAAAACTTGCAATGAGCGTGCCTTTGCAAATGTGGTTCCTATTTTGCCATACATAGGATTATACTCCCCCCCCCCCACACATGTGGCAGTCAGATGTCATACAGTGGGTACGTCGTCTGACTGCGACGCGGGAGACCAAGGGTCGATTCGCGAGGTGGTGACTTCACGTGGGAATTTTTCCATAAAGGCGGTCGGAGCATGGTATTGATCACAGCATCTTCACAAATGGTCGGAATTGTAAATGTAGAGGTCGGGGTTATCTCCATATCGTCGCCATATGCCTTCACGGCATGTAACAACATTTCAATGCCGGTTTGGAAACCGAGCGGTTTAAGTGGTCGATTTTTTCGAAATCGCCACGGACGTTCCCGGGTTCGAGTCCCGACCTGGGCGTGAGAGGTGTTTGTGAATGTCCCTTCATCAATTTAATCTAATCACCACCCATCCTCATCGTCGCAATTAGCCGAATATGGCAGAAAAGCTACGATAAATAACAAAAATACAAATACAAACAATGTTTCAGTGTTGGAGGCATTACTTTTTGTGTGTGTGTTTCCTCTATGTCTCGTAGATTTGAATCGAGTGTTACAGTTCGGTCTTCCTTGTTCGGGAATCCTGTTTTTCACAAATATTTAAAGACAGGCTACACAGCCTGCTAACATATGTAACCTATGACAAGTGTTTATTTAAACTCCGTCTTCTGCATAGGCTATTTCAGCCGTAATAAATATTTTAACTGTTGTAAAACAATTAATTCGTAAGTGAAAATCAAGTTTTGTTCATAATAGCGATTGGCCACAACATGTTTTACCTTTTAATTACTATGTGATATCGTTTCTCAATGTTTCCTGAACATACGTCATCATCCTGCATGAATGTGGATGGAAAGATTGAGGTTCTTGGAGCTATAAAATACTTCTCGTTTAGAACGTTCCACCAGATGGCATTGAATCGATTAAATGAATCATAATTTCTTCATACTCATATCTTCTGCAATCTCGGCGGTTTTCTTTACATATTTAAGTTTCCGGAGGATACGATTTGTTTCCATGCCTTCTTATTTGTTAATTCGGCCTTTTATCATGTCTTCGTCTTTTCTTCGTTTTTATGGCACAGTTATTCATTTTCCACAACTGTCGTGCAAAGTGAGCATATGACATTGTATATATATAGAGTAGGGTTTACTTAATGTTAAATTTGGCTAAGGTAGCTACTTCAAGACCTGATCTACTTGTTTCCTTAATTTATTTTTTCTTTAAGCTAAATTTTTGTTGCTTAATTTACTTGTTGTTTTTTTTTTAAGAAAGAAAATTACTATCCTTGTTCCTTTCAATGGTTGGCTGACGCTATGTACACACCCATCTTGTTCTTTTGATACTTGAACTGCAATTTTACTGGAATTTTGTGAATTCTTCTTAACGCATCCCGTTGTCCTACACTATGTGTAGTAGGATTAGGCTGATGTTTATTCCAGAATTTGATCTTTTCTCTTATCATAAAATCATAGTTGATTTTTATTAATGACTTAAATTGGAATTTGTGTGCTTGGTTTCTGTGTCGAATTAGAAATGCCATTGTAAGAGAGAAATATGTTTGGTTGTTAAGTTTCCATAACAATACTATGTGATAAAGTAGTGTAAAATGTTTCTTGAAAATGGCTCCTGTCAACATCCCAAATAAACAGATCGTCTGAGATCCGGGTTTATGCTTATCAACATCCGTTTTACATATCATTTTCCCTGATCGTATCTGGACCTTACGATTCCAGATACGCTCACGGAACCTTTGTAGACTCTCGCCAACACGGTCAGAACAAATCTTTACTCGAGGGACACGATAGTTTATCAAGAAGATCTGGAATCATGAACCGCCGCTTGACGGAGCTTATTGCAGATGTTATGTCCCATAATTATTTCAGCTCATCGCCTCTTTTCGCGAAACGAGCCTCACGTGGAGCAAGGAATTCGCAATAGCCAGAGAACTTTCCCCGTTTGCAAAAAAAAAATGAACGAGGTAAATAATCAAATGCGTGAAGTCTTAATGTCACTATTAGAGACTTCAATGTTCTAGTGACTATCGTATCCTAACTCTCTTATACAGTACAATCTGTAGCTAAGATGACACAATGCAAATTTTCCATGGCCATTTCCGATCTATTTTATGTAGTCAGGGATAATTTGACGCTATTATGGATTTATTAACATACGCCTCAATATTCCTACACTTGTATTAATTTTAGGGTGTCAAGCCAGGTAATGGTAATGCGAGGTTGTTTTTCAGGATAGGGTGTACAATTGTATGAAATTCAGCGCGTTTTTCACTAAGTTCTTAACAAGGAAACTTTATTCTTATGTTAGTTTAAGGATTTGAATTGTTTGTTTGATTTGGTGTTTTAAGTTCACTTTATGCACAGTAAGGCTAATTGAGACGGGACCTACAGTTTAAAGTGGGATTCGAACCACTATGTGCCTCCACCGGGTTTCGAACCCGGGACCCCTTGATTACAAGGCGACAACACTACCACTGCGCCGTAGGTGAGGCCCAGGATTTGAATTGTGCTGGATGTTGATGTAGTTATTGCCCTCTGTTTATTGCCGTTTTTCTTTCGATTCACGGGTGGTATCCAGATGGGCAATTCACCTACTATTAACTTTGCGATTGTTGGGATTTGGGATGTTATTGAAAACCACGCTGAAATTCCTACAACCTACATTCTATCCTGATAAACTGCCTTGCATCGTGTATTTTCTCTTTATTTTCACCATTATGTGGCATGCCTGCCAAAAAAGATAACTCGTAGGAATTTTAGGACGTTTTTCTTATATATATATATATATATATATATATATATATATATATATATATATATATATATATAATTCTATAACAACTGAAATTCTCTTCCGACTACAGTGGAATCACAAGTATTGCAAAGCAAATTGTTCATAACTATGTTTGTTGTCTTTGCTTAATCCAATGAGAGCTTCAGGGATTGAAACTAGTCCTTCGTAAAACGTATGATGCAAGAAAGACGTGTAAAAGTACCCATGGGCAATTTGCCGTAAAATTATTGTTCATTTCACTGTACAATATAGACAGAAAAGAAATTTCAACGTACCCAACTCTCTCAAAGCACACACATGAGCATGTTAAGTAAAGTAAAACGGCCATTATTATTTGTAAGAAATCAAGTTTTGATATAGCAAATAAACTGACCACTCTCGAATGTGGCAAGGTAAAAAAAGTAACGTAAATTAACGACTGTTATTTTTTAAAACCAAAACGCGGCTCTTCTACAATTATTTATATAATTTCACGCAATTACCTAGTAATAAGTAATGCGTTACTGTGTCACATTGACCTCAACTCTGCTGCTAAACAAATGAAACGAAACATTCGTAAATATTGATTACATTTCATGTTTTTTCATAGTTACTAATCTCCACATGTATTTTTAAAGGTAATTCTAGAAGAACCTCATGGTGAAACCTGAACTATATGGTAGTATTAAGTAATCGTAGTGTATTTTTACGAGTTCATGAAAATCGCTTGCGCCGTTGTGCTTTTGTTTTTATTTTCATACATGACGTAACCTTTATCCGAGCCAATGGCCATGGAGTGCTTGTTATTGACGCACCTGTTACCCACTCTCGTTGGTTATACTGCATTCCTATCTGTGTCCGTGTTATATGCATCGATGTTGAGATGTAGAACACTTGTCTGTGTGTAATCCTTTAGATGGACCTCCCTGATGGCGTAGTGGTAACGTCGACTTGTAATCAAAGGCTCCCGCATTCGATGGAAGCACATTGCACGGTGGTTCGGATCATGCACGTAAAACAAAAATTCAAATTCAAATCCTTTTACCACTCTTGCATTTCTCAAACCTTTGCCTAGACTACATTGCTTTTTGAACTAAAGGAACAAACTCTCGAAAATCGTAAGGTATCACTTGGTCTGAAAGCATATTCCAATTTTATGATCACAATAATTGTCGTAAATTTACAAATTCAGAGCTAATGTTTAAATAGCAGCTAGATACCTTGGACGACTGGTGTGGTATTGCATTTAGACGAAATAGACCAACGCGTTTCAAGATGGCGGACAAAAATCCGATATCAGAATCTTGAATCCTGGATCCCATATCCCAATCTTCAAAAATATTCATATCCATCCATTCCTATTTTAAACTTCCTATTATCGAACTTTAGGAAATACACTTGATGTAAGAAAGATATATTTTCAAATAATGACATGAAACTACCTTTTCACGAAAGGTACTAGAGGTGCTCATTTCATTGATTTTCCACGCCACTATTTGGGAAAACGTATGTAGGGGAGGGGACGGTCTCCTTTCACCGTAATTGATTTTCGAAAAGATTTCTCACAATAACATTACCATAGAGAATAGGGCTTCGCGCAAAATGCTAATGCGAACCGCTTGAATGTGGCTTCTGGTTATGTCATGACCTGATTAGTAGTTGCCAGACAGATTAATAGAGGGCTCTGGTTGCAAAGTGGCCCTTGTTTTTTTCCCCTCGGTGAGAAACCTCTTTATTTCAAATGTCCACGTCTGCTCGGGGCTAGAAAAGGCTTCTTGCTGACTGAAACCAAGCGAAGAGCTTTGTGGGTGCAAGCCACTCGCATGTGGATGCAGAATCGAAAGCCTCTTCAGAATTACATGTGTAACTGGGAACAAAAAAGAGAGTAAATAGATGCACTTCTTACACAAATTACATTTCTGTTCAAATTTTGCCAAATTTTTAACTAGATTTATTAGCCTGTCGATTTCGGGGACTCTTGTGTCATCATTCAGGGAGGCTGTTGATTAACTCTTCATCAATATTATATGTAATAAACCAAGTGCAACAAAGTATGTGACAAATTTTTTGCATAGTTGTTCCTTTATTTCAGGATGGTTCACCAGATGTCACTAGCATTTATGTTAAAATTCTTTTGTTGCTACTTTTTGATTTTCTTTAAAATTGGTTGCTAAAGTGTGTGCCATGAATTTAAAAAGTGAATAGTTTTATCTGGTTATTAAGATTCCCCTGATTTCAATACGTTTATTTCCACTATTTCTATCAACCTAAACCTTATGGCGCAACTTTAAAAAATTTCAAATAAAGTTTTTGTTAAAGTCCAATTTGTGCAGTGGCGTGCTTGGGGCTTAGCTTTCAAAGCAGGAAGGCATTTATGTGAAAATATGTTAAAATGTAACACTGGCCAACCGATTTGAAGCCGGCACCCTTTTATGTCATCACACATTGATGGTTCGTTGGGTAATTGACTGACGGCCCCGCCTTTAAAGGTTCTGTGTTCGAATTCCGACAAGGGCATGGGTGTTCCTTCCCTATAGCTAATATAGTCATAATTCATCATCTAAAATGGTAGAAAAGTATAATGCCTAAAGAAAATTAAAATACATGGTAATATCGCCAATTTATGCACTAAATTTTCCCCATGTTCTTAATTCTTTCTGGCCTTCGATTTCGAAAAACTCGAAAATACATGTAGATGTGATTTCACACTGATGATCATGCTGTAATGGATGTAAATAGTAAAATAGTTCAACAGTGTCAATATCCATACTGCAATATCGTGTGCATGAAATAAGGACCAGTCCAAAATCTGAATTGCTTTTTGAATCGAAATCGCGAACTAACTTTGTAAAGTTAGGCCTAATATAAGGATTGAGTAAACATTATAATGCATTACTAGTAAATGGTCCGGAGCTACACATAAAAAATAAAGTGCATCAAATTTATTTTATGTACTTCAAATGCATTGACGATTGATATAACTGTGCGTGTAATTGTATCTTCTGATCCGATGTATATGTAATGTATCAAAAGAAAACAAAATGTCAAGACCAATTACGAGAAGTACTGAATTCTATAACTCAAAATTTAATGTATTTTCTTGCATTTTTAGTTTCATTGCATGAATAGTTAGTACGACGTATTTTTTTCTTACACCTTATACTTGTTAATTTATAGATACGTAACTGATAAGAGCTACATTATTTACCACATTTCAAGAGAGGAAACATTATTCTACATCAGGATAGATCATTAAAATTTAACGTATTGAAAATTGTGCAGTTTTGTTCGGGAAAACTGTTAAAAAATATATATATTTTTTTAGTCCAGTAATGTGATAGTACTATTATTTATGTAAATAAGGTGCATTTTGATGCATATTCAATATATATGTTTCCTTGAGACTACATCTTTCATGTATTATTTGTGTTAATACAAATACGAGACAGATCAAAAATTTGGATTCGATTTTTTGGACTCGGGCCCATTTCATTACAAGACAATAGCGTTCCTCCTAGTTATCGAGAAACTTTCACAAGGTTATTAAAAACTACGAGAACATTCTAGTTTTGTTTACCAGTTCCAGTGAATGTTAATTAATTGAGATGGCAACACTGGGAGAACTTTCCGCAAGAATAGTCACAAACTTAAAATTTCCAGCAATTCTTGTGGTAGATTGAAATCTGGCCGTGAGAACATTGGGGCACTGGCCTCCAGGGCACTATAATGATATTAATTACGATAAGGATTGATAATGAAAAGCCGATACAGGGAGGGAGGGAGATACGGAACCGGCTATTATTTAGCATGGTGATTAATTGTGGCTGTTCCTCTTCCCCCTCCGGCGCCTGATGAACTAAATCAGATTGGGAGAGTGCCGCGGGACGCAGCCATTTCGCGGTCAAAGGTCGTCCCAGCCTGTTTTCCGCCGCGTAAACGCTGAGGGAGTCGGCAGAGTGGTTTGGCTGCTCTGCTCGGCTTCCAAGGCAACGTGCAAGACTCGGTCTGTGAGATTTCAACCAATGTTCAGGATCGTAGCTTAGCACCAAGGGCTACCACGTTGATACGGGGCTATGCTTGGAAGAGACGAGTTGCTGTTACTGTTAATATTACTACTGCTGCTAGTACCACAACGACTACGAGTACTACTTACTTTATTATTATTATTATTATTATTATTATAATATATATTCAACGAAGTCGGTTTGCGTTAACCCATAGACCTACGTATATGTTACAGTAGTTATGATGTATTTTTGTTACTTAGCGATTTTTCTGTAGGGATGGCCAAATCCAGATAAAATTTTATCCGGATATTGGATATTAAGAATATCTGGATATCGGACAGTTGTATAATTTATCCGTTTCACGGACTATTCACATATTCTTTATTCGTCACGTTTGTATTTCACTGTACGGCTTTTTCTACAAATCCTTAATCAAATCTGTACTATCGAGATATTCGAAATATCCGTTGCATCCGAAACGGGTATCACATAATTTGAAATCCGCGTATCCGTTATCCGAATTTTTTTGCCATCCCTACTTTCCTGCCACTCATGGCCAATCGCGACGATGTAGTTGAGCGATGATTAGATTAAATTGATGGAGACGCTCGATGCCCAAGCTGGAACTCCAATTCAGGGAACTTCGCTGACGAGATCGACCACTTACTGCGCTCAGCCACGTGACCGTGCGGTCTAAGGCGTCATGCTTTGGGCTCCGGCTACAGGACGCAGGCAGGTTCGAATCTTCTGGGGAAAGCTTTCGGCCTGTGTATGGGACCGGTGGCCACCCACCATCGTGAAGAAATTGGGGAGCTACGAGTGAGTAGCGTAATCCGGTCATGAAAACCTACAACGACGACTGGGGTTCGTCGTGCTGACCACACGTCACTCCGTAACTGGTTGGAGTTAGGCCAACAGTCTGTAGGTAGGTCCTCGCCCTCACGGACTGTTGCGTCACGGGTTATTTTTATTTGATTATACGATTATTGCAAAATGATTACTAAACCAATGGAGCATTTAACCTCCCTTTCCCATTTAGAGTCAATATTTGTGTCGATTGATACATTTTCGGTTCTGTGTGCATAAAGTAATATTTAAAACAGATTTGACTTTAATAATAATGCAAGGTGTCTGGATTGTAACTGATAGTTTTTAAATATTCATTACATTTCAACAAACCAAGCTTTTTGTTAACATAGCATTGCAAAAGCAACATTACATTTGCGAGTTTGGTTCAGCAAATTTTCATACATGTACAACTATCGGTGGCGGCGCTAGTGTCGCCCAAACAAAAATGGCGTCCCCTAATTTATTTCTTTTGGGGTACATCAAAGACATGGTGTATTATGGTTAAAAGATAGATGATCTACAAGAATTGCAGGACCATATTCGGAATGCTCTTGCTCTCTCTTGCTACACGTGGAGAGAGATTGAATACAGACTGTACATTCTCCGTGCAACAAACGGAGCTCATGGAGTTATACTGAGCTGTAACTGCTTCCAATAAAACTTGGTGAGTTTGCTTTCAAAATGTGTGTTTTTGTTTCTAGCTACTCCTTGCCATATTAAATTAACACACTTTTAAAAACTGTCAGTCTCACTCCGGACACCCTGTATAACAATTATTATCCGAGAACACTCGAAAAGGCGACGCAATCTAACCAAAAGTGTTCAACGAGTTCTGATATTTCGCAATCGTACTCTCGGCTTCGACACCAGACTTGGTGAAAGTGATTGCCAATCAGTTGCCATTCTTATCGTGCAGCCTTTGACGTGTTCTCTTTCAGGAGGAAAGATTGGGGGGGGAGGGGTATGTAGCTATCGCAAGAATCCTGGAGAGCATGTGTGGAGGCTCCCAAAGAATCCCAGCGCCTCATTAAGAACCCGGATGCTGCAGCGGCTAACCTCGGGCAGGAGCTACTTTTTGCCCCGCGGAGACCTTCACGAGGTGTCCATACAAAGCAGCACCAGCGACAGCCGTTTGCGCTCGCATAAATCCCTCTCTCCTCCGCTTGCCCCACTCCCATTCGCTTTTTATCGGCTTGTCTTACCCGAATAAACATTAAGCCTCCTTTAGACCTTGGATCTGTCTTGGTATCGTGTATGTGTGTGTGTGTGTATCTAGAGTTTTGCATGGGATGGGACCACTTTCGCCTGTCCGAGTCTCCCATCCTCCAGCGTACAATGGAATATAATGTTAATGTGACAATAATCGTGGACACACATATGTAAAATATCCGACCTGGCAGTTTCAGTCCACAACCATCTCTTTCATTTTCATATATCACTGTATTGGCCATATAGACTAAACTACATTTTAACATGGATATTCACTTAAGTTTCAATTTTCACTGCACCCTTCACTTCACGATCTATATTTGAGGGCCCACTACCACGGACAAATTACAGTTAGTTATACGTGTACTACTGGGCTTCGAGTGTAAAGAGCTCGTTTTGTCTGTTCGAGCTTTAATCGCTCGAGCGAAGAAGCTCTCCATTCCGTACGCTATCTAGCGCCGACATTCAAGATCACATTTAAAATTAGTTACAAATTACACTATAGTTAGAATTCATTATTTTCCTGTCTAATACAATATTGGGATAAATAAATACCCGGGCAACGCCGGGTAATCAGCTAGTAGGTTTATAAATTCCAACCGATACATTCCGATACCACTGGTATCGGCCGATATCGATACATTGGCATCAGTATCAACTCAGCCCTAGTTAACACGTTAGCGGAAAATAACTTTGTAAAGCGCGATTTGTCTACTCAACTTCTCCAATTGATTTGTTTTAATTGAATGAATTGGTTTATTTTACTTCGCATTTCTGCCACTTTTGCGAAGATGAGGATGAGTGATGATATGATGAAATAGATGAAGGGACACTCACAGAGAACACCCACGCCCAGGACGGGATTCGAGACCCCTGGCGTCGTAGCGCGGCGTGCTAACCACTCCACCACGGAGGCAGGCGCGACTTCTCCAACTCTACCTTACTCCAAATTTCCCCCATTCTCAATCGCGGGCTTCATGTGCAAATTACATTGTCCATATCTCCCGTTCTCGGCGGTCAATCAGGATTCTAACCTGTAATTAGTCTAATTAGAGCGGCATGTCAAACCTCAAATTTTGCCCCTTCCTTTTGTCATGGCATTATAAGCTAAAAGCAGCCGTAAAGTTTTATGATTTAACGACCCTTGCGCCTTCAATAATGGCAGGAGGAGAGCTTAATTAGATCTGCACGTAGCATGAAAGCTCGCCTCGGAAATTAGTGAAATCTTGAGCCTGGTAAATGGCGTGGAAGCAATTAGCATTTTGTCCCATTAACACACATGAAACGGCTCAAAATAACATGATTGTGAAGTGGCGAGTCAGTTACTCATACATTACACGCGGACCCGTAACTGGAATTGACCTCCACGATTGTGAGGGGTGGGGGGATTCACAAAACCGTGCGACTTTTCAAAAGTTTCACTGTTTCATATATGCCGGTTCAGTGGCCGAGCACGTTAAGTGGTGGACTTTCGATCTCGTCACTGAAGTTCCGGGTTGGAATTCCGGCGTGGGCATGGATGTTCTTTGCGAGTGTCCCTCCATCAATTTCATCTATCGTCGCGATTAGCCAGAGGTGGCGGAAATGTGACGCTAAGTACCAAAAATATAACATCTTGCCTGGAATCGGTAACAACTCTTTAAGACATGCACCATCAACCTGTGTGCGCTACCTTCGTGAGAAAATTAACCTACCTTTGTTCTTCTCAGCTACGGCACAATGCAATACAAAGCAAGAAATGGTCTACAACAAGCAGATATCAAGTTTTTGATTTGATTTTTTATTATTCAGCATAGCTTTTCTGTCACTTTTGACTAATCGCGACGATGAGGATGAGTGATATGATTCGTATGATAGGAAGGAACAATCACAATGAACACCCATGCTCAGGCAGATATTCCTTGTCCCTTGGTGTCGTAGTGCGATGTGCTAACCACTCCGCCACGGAGGTCGGCGTGTCAACCTTTTGTACTGTAAAATCAATGCAAGTTTTACATTAAATATTTTCAGACTGTGGCTTGTATTATTCATAGATATTACTTTAGTGATCTCCCATTGTGGTTGATTAGTGTACTAGTATGCTGATTCCCATAACTATAATTATATAACTGAACTTCATAGTTCATTCAGTTATATGTGTTATTTAAATGTGTAGCTAAAATGCATATCTTAAAATTTAAATAATGAAAAATGCAATGGGGTTTCATCCTCTCCACAAAGTGTGCCTCGAGCTTAGATAGACTGAGAATCTGTATTAAAATATTCTTAAGGGTTTCCTTGTTCACCCCTCTCGTTCACAATCGTCAGTGTTCGTTTTTTACTTAGTTAACACTAGACAACAAATTTTAACTTTTTGTTTTTTACAGACGCCAAAATAGCTGATTTATATGGATTTGAGTGTGCTGAAGTTGAAAATGACAATTAAAAATCTAGATTAGCTCAGGTTTGGAAGTTATTGAAACTTTTATGTTCTTCACATATTATAATGGGCCATAGTCTAACAAGCGTAGCTCTGCCTAACACACATTTACTTACCAAACAATTTACAGTGGTTTTGGGGTTAATTCGATGCACTGATCACAAATATGGAGTTTGTTTTTCTCGAATGGCTCTAGTTTTTAAGATACAGGGTGTTGAAGTTTATATTGCTACTGAAATACTGATACATATATTTTTCATATTCTATTCAAAATTTTTGAATGACAAGCTTGCTGATTCCATATATCACATCATTTTTGTCAGACTAGTTTTTACAATGCAAACTAACAATGCAAACTAGTAAAATGTAACCTATTCACAAATCATGTGAAAAAATAAATCAAAGTGCTTTAGACTAAGTACATGAAATGCAAGTCAATTTAGTTAAATTAAAGATACACTATTAACAGCTACCTTGTTTACAACAAGCGTTTTCTCTTCGCCTTTCTCTTCGCCTGCCTCTTCTGGGGAAGATGAGTCTTTCTGCAAAGTTCAGCAGAAATCTACCAACATTGAAGCACTGAATCTTCCTTGGTATCGATGTTCCATTACAGAGATTTCTTGGTGAAACCTCTCACCATGTTCATCACTAAACGCCCCACAATCTTCAGGGAAAACGTCGATGGATATGTGAGTGAATGAAGTGCATTTTGAGTGGAATTTTGCATTTCAGTTTCTCATAGGCACATATAAGGTCATTCACAAGTTCAATATAATTTTCAGCCCTCCTAATGCCCAAGAACAATGACGTAACTTTCCGAAAGAATTGCCACGCGTTTAGCTCATCAGGACTGAGAATACACTCGAATTGCTGGTCTCCAAGGACATTACGTATTTGTGGACCAATGAATACTCCCTGCTTGATCTTCTCAGCACTCAGTCCAGGGAATTTTACACCCAAGTATTCAAATGCTCGTTCGTTGCTCTTATTCACTGCTTTTACAAATGACTTCATCAATCCTAGCTTTACATGTAGTGGTGGTAACAGGACTTTACTGGGATTTACAAGTGGCTCCCATGAGACATTTTTCTTGCCAGGCAATAAAGCTTGTCGTCGTGGCCAGTCCTTCTGTTTGTAATGTAAATCCTTAGCACGACTGTTCCACTCACAAATGTAGCAGCAGTACTTAGTGTACCCACCTTGTAGGCCCATAAGCATACCGATGACTTTTAAATCAGCACGTATGAGCCATTGATGCTTATCATAGTCGATGCTGTTTAAAATACCTCTCATCATGATGTAACTTTCCTTTGCTAGGGCTGCATATGCCACTGGGATGGAAGGAAGCACATTGCCATTATGTAATAGCACGGCTTTCAAACTAGTTTTCGAACCATCTATGAAAAGTCTCCAATCGTCCTGCTTGTATAAGATATTGAGTTCGTGCATCAAACCTTCAACATCCGTACAGTATGTAATTTCGTTTGTTGTGTTGAAAAACCTTTCGAGTGGCTTTTGACGTTGGCGAAAAGTACATACTCGAACTTTATCTTCCAGAAGATTCCACTCCATTAAACGAGAAGTTAATACTTCGGCTTTATGTTTTGGAAGGTCCAAGTCTCTAACAAGATCATTGAGTTCACTTTGCGTGATTTTGTGCATTTCGCTATATGATGTTGGTGTAAAGGTGGGATCGTTAGATGTGGAAGGATAAGGACGTGACAAACTTCATATAGCACGAAAACGTACCAAAATCTCTAAGATTGTTTTTACTTTATCTCAAAAACGAGAGCTAAAAAACAAAAACTATTGTCATTTTCGAATTCAGCGTACCAAAATCTAAAAAGATTGGGCATTTTCCTTTCTGTAAAAATTTCATTGTTGAACAGTGTAATCAGCATGAATGAAATTCGGTAAACATTATATTGCTTGTCTTTATTATATTAACTTGTATGAACTTGTAATAGAAAATGTTCCCAATTGTAGAAGAAAATCAAGACGTCGCGACAGAAGGTGACAATCAATCCTTCATCCTCTGTTGTTCACTCTTTATTCAAACGACACTTATTAATATAGTAATACAGTGTTCTGTAACAGCAGACAGAAAATTTATCGTTTCGTCGAATCTTTATGACAATAAAATTGAAGCATTTCTGGAGTCTGAAAAGTGGAACAAATTCAATTACAAAAGAGAACTAGGCACAGGTCTACGACGAGATTGGCTAAAGATCAATGTTGGTGTTAAGGTCACTTAAGCACAGATAGGCTAATCGCAACTGGACCTGCAGTTAACGTGCATGTTGTGAGTTCGAGCTAATTTTCTTGTGGAAGTAAGCATTGTTGTTCGTCCTTGAGTAAGTTGCATTGAAAGAAGTAACATGAAAATATTACTACAATCACAAAAGTAACTGGTTGCTGTTTTGCACAAATTATGTACTACACTAATAGACCATTCCTATAGCATGTACTTAGCCTATTTATATTTTTTAAAAAAATAATGTTCCAGAGCTTATGTACGAAACATTTCATTTAGTTAACGAAGTGGGAAGCACGTTTAAATATAACAGTTTATCTACAAACAAAATTATCCGATTAATTTTAAATGTAATTTGTAACCTATATTGCCAGTTTTTGGGGTTTTTAATTCTCTTTGAATGGACAATAGGATTCTTTGGTTTTAATTTGATACCAACAATATATTGTTGTCTGCTTAACTACTACGCTGCAACCAGAAATATCTTGAGGGAGGAAAAAATGGTAATAGTGATATACCGGTATCTCCATACTACGTATTAAAGGGCAACAACCGATTTAACCTTGCTGCTGGTAGAACACAACGTCAACTTTGCTTTAACGCTTGTAAGAGTGTCAGTTTACACCACTTCTAGGTATTTTAAACCACACTCTGACAGTTATTTAATACCACACTTTCGACAGTGTACAAACAACTTCACAAACTAATCATGCAAGGCAATTAATTTTATGTCTGTCAGTTGAGTAAGGAACATGCGGAAGAGGTCACGTGGTCTGTGATTCTGGGTTAAGTGGTGCCAGTTCCATTTGTTAATAGTGTCATAAAACTCGTGCAGTTATAACTTGACATTTCGGGTTTCAAGGCTCCTTCTTTGTCTTGCAAGTGAGAGATATACCACCACGCCCTATTAAAGATATTTATTTATGTGCTCCTTCAACTGCACAGGAGAGTAAATGATTATATTTTATGCATTGTAAATGTAACTGTTGATTCCATGGTACTACATCCAAGTCGATACATCTATGTCATCCTTGCAATTTGTGACATTTTTGTGATAGCTATCACAGTTCAAACATTTAAAATTAACGTTATGCAAATCCATAAACACAACGAACATTTTAAACTCAAATGTTGAAGTTTAGTACAACTTCCGTGATTGTTAATTTGGTTTTGATATTGAAGTTCTCTTTCTTTTCTTACAGGTAAGCGTCCATACGTGTAGAGGGTGAAGTGAACATTATATTTGCAAGTAAGAGTAAGTAGTTTTGTAACTAACTATACGTTTCAGAAATGTGTCTGAATAAGGTGGAGGGAAATGCCGAGTTTCTTCTCTTTTAATTGCGCTGGTTAGACTAGGTAGAACAAATACTTTTCCAGTACAATGTTTATTATGCGACATTCATAAATATTGGTTCTCCTTTCTTTTGGGGGACGAAGGTGTGCCATTTTCCTATCACCATTCGAAGATTTCAGTGACGAATTATTATGGATAGAAAGCAAACTTCTTCCGTTCTGCGATCTTCTCATACGAGACATTAACTAGAGCCATCTACCGAATCGTTCCAAATCATTCTTATCATTCGTTACCTACAGTTCGCATGAGACTTTGACTGGAACCATCTACCGAATTATTCCAAGATCACTCTACTGTTACGCAGGGTTCTTATCAAAGCCTACCAGCAAGTCAGACTTGTATAATATTATTAATTCACCAGCCCACGTCTGTGGCGGAGTGGTTTACCATTGCGCGCTACGACGCCAGAGTTCTCAGGTTCGAATCCAGGCCTGGGTATGGATATTCCTTGTGAGTGTCCCTTCATCTATTTCATGATATCACTCATCCTCAGCTTCGCGTTTAACCAAAAGTGGCAGAAAAGCGACCGTAAATAACAAAAAAATCAAATCAAATTATTAATTCATCTGTGAAACTGTCATATTTTTTGTTATCTAATTCAACATATAAACTCATTTTGCAATTTCAGTTTAAACTGTATGGTAGTATTAAGTAATTCCTGTGTATTTTTACAAGTTTGTGAAAAGCTCGTTCGCTGCTGTCCTTTTGCTTATATTTTTATACATGACGTAAATTTTCCTCAGCCAATAGCGGCGGAGTATCTGTTAGTGACGGACATGTTACCTACTCGCCTTGGCTATACTGCATTGGTATCAGAGTCTGTGCTCCCATGATATGAGAAGTGGAAGGACTTGGTCGTGGACGTTTTGGTCGCCATTCGAGACTTCCTCAGGCGGTGGCTGTCACGATAGCGTGATCGTGCAGCGTGAGGCAGACCAAACAATGCACCGTTGCGATCCTGTTGGTGCATCCAAGCGGAACTGTTCATGTTGTCTATATATTTCCCTCTCGTAATGGCGTGAACTCTGACCTAAAGTTAACACCCAGTTTGTTTAACTGCCGCACGACAGCTCGGGCGAATTGGGTTTGGGAAAATCTTCGTTTTTATACCCAAGGTGGATCCGGCGCGTATATTAACGAAAGTTTGGTGACGTCAGAACGTTACGGTCCTGATTTTCTGAAAGTAATAGTATTTATTGTAATTATGGCAGTTTTGGACAGTATTCAAGACAAACTTTTGGGGAAATGCACAGTGGAGTGCATAAGTATTACCGAGCAAATTATTCATAAACATGCTTATTCTAATTGTTTTACACAACATGAGCTTGAAGAATGGAAACAAAACGCCATACAACTTCTGAACCAGCACATTTGAAAAATTATTCTTCAAAAACACGTAGGTTGCAAGAGGGAATATTAATTAAAATAGTCATGGGCAATTTTTCTAGCAATACTTTTCTAGCATCCCATTGTTCAGAGAGTATAGTGCGCGAAACATATGCAAAATTAGGTTTTAGAGAACTTCAGGAAGTGAGAGCTTGAGAATTAAGGCACTTATCGTAGTTACAAGATTAATTTGTCTCTTTTGCCCTCTTTCCACATCCTAACCCACCTTCTACAGTTGTTAGGTTTTATTATAAAGTTCTAGAGCAACGAATATTGTCACAATGCTATGGGTTTCGTAGTATGAGTTTAAAGGAATGTAGTTTTCAGAGTTTAAAAAATGGCAATTGCGCAAAGATGCCAATATCTCTCTCTCTCTCTCTCTCTCTCTCTCTCTCTATATATATATATATATATATATATATATATATATATATATATATATACACACATACAGAATGTATATTGTTAGAAATTAAACTAGAAGACTTCGGTAGGCAGGTCACGTATCATGTATGATAGAAGGTATGAAAATGTACAGGATCCTAGTTGGGAAACTGATGGTAAGAGACCTGTGGGAAGGCCAAGACGTAGGCATTATAAAGATGGACCTCAGGCAGCCTTTAACCCCCCCCTTCCTTTCCCAGGTAACCACTGATTAGAGGTTTGTTTGCCCCGCCTACTACATGCAGACACATTGTCGGAAATCGAACCTGGATCTGCCCCGTGGCAGACTTTTTACTGACTGGACCACAGCTACTACGAGGACACAAAACAATTACATTAATGCACATTAATGATCGGATCGACACCAATAGTATATAATAGGGTAGTTTTAGCTACAGGATTTGCATGTAGTGCACGTTTTACCTTTGAAACTACCTGTCTGCTGAAAGTCGCCGAATCTGTTCAACGGAATAAAATAGGCATTTAGGACAGAATTGGACTCTATCCATGACGCAGCAGAAAATCTAGGCCTCTGGAATTGATGACCTAAGAACTTTAAAAAAGAAATGAACTTGAAATTATTTAAAATTTGTTAATTGTTTTGAAAAATGCATGTAATATCACTTTCGATATTGTATGCAATTGAATTCTTCATAAAAATTACAAAGAGTCGGAAACTTGTGAAAGTGATTGAATAATTCGATGCAGCTGAGTGTTTCCTCTCTTCCATGTAGTACTCTGGTCTTACTTTTGCAGACTAACGAGGCTGTGGCGTCTGGACTCACAGCCAGCATAATGTTCTGTGGGGCTTGTGTTGTTGATTTTCAAATTTGATGTCCATAGTATTGTATATTTAATATAAATTTAAGATACATTTAATATATATACTGAAGAGAATTAACGCGAACACTTATACCTACTGAAGAGTGGCCAAAAGGAGTCAAAAATTATAAAAATGAAGCAAAAATAAAAGCAATGGTTTCTGATTTTACCTGAAGAGAAGCAGACTATTACGTTCAAGAACACTGAAGAAGGATGACTCTTCATCAACTGCCGAGATCCTTTTTTGCAAATAAGGAAAATGTGCAGCGTGAAACGTCCGCCCTGCGGGTAAACTGGGAAGGTAAATCATGGAGTCATCAGCATAAGACAATAAAACGCCAGAGCCACAGAAGAATGGCGATAAGAAAAGTGATGGAGGTGCTCCCCCGAGGAGCTTCGTGCACCAGAAAAGAAGTCCCGGCTGAATTTATGGAAGCCCAGAAGATGGTCCGGAGACTGTGGCGGAATCGAAATTAGAAGAGCGCCTTCAATTCCGGTAGCCAGGCTTTTTCCCGGGACCCGATGCTATCTCCGGAGAGCCCGAGGGCCAGGCACGGCCGTTTGCGTCATCCGAGCGGGTCACCCTCCTCTCCCACGAGGTCAACCGCGGCGGCGAGCCTCACAGGCGATGTCCCTCACGCCCAATCAATGGGCAGCTCCTTCCCACGGCCGCCGGAATGGCTAAGAGGATCGGAATTTTACGCCGCGGCTTCCTTCTCTTCCAAACTGATTTTGAAATTGCGGTTTCGGTGCGGAACTGACTTGTAATGCGTTGGATTTTGCAGAAGCCTTTGATGTTGCGTGTCGTGCGCTGGTCTTGGCATGGGCGGATCGGATTCTTCCGAAGAATCCAGGTGTATGGGGGTGATTTTGAATCTTAATCCAGGACTCCTGATTCGGGGTAACGAACCCTGGGTTCCTGGTTCGAGCAAAGAACCCGTAACTTTTAATTCGAATAAATAATCCAGGATTTCTCATTCGGATTTTTTTTTCTGAACCAAAGATTTGTTATTCGGATAACTAACCAACAATTACTGATTTCGATAACTAACCAAGAATTTCTAATTTCCATAACTAACCAAAACATTTTGATTTCGATAACTAATCAAAAATTTCTGATTTCGATAACTAACCAAAACTTTCTGATTTCGATAACTAAACTAGAATTTCTGATTTCGAAATAATTTCTGATTTGGATAATTGACTAAGATTCCTGACTCGAATAACTAACCAAGATTCCTGATTCGAATAACTAACCCGGTGGAGGCACATAGTGGTTCGGATCCCACTTTAATCTGGGGGTCCAGTCCCTATTAGCCTTACTGTACATAAAATAGACTTAAAACACCAAATCAATCAATCAATCGAATAACTAACCAAGATTCCTGATTCGAATAACTAACCAAGATTCCTGATTCGAATAACTAACCAAGATTCCTGATTCGAATAACTATCCAAGATTCCTGATTCGAATAACTAACCAATAATTTCTGATCCGGGTAATTGACCTATCATTTCTTAGCTCGGGCGGTGCAGTCAGATTCGGGTCATTGCACCAAATCGAAGATATGGGATTTGGGTTCGAAATCAAAGAGTGCTGTGGTTCTGGTTGAGGATTGTAGGATCCAAGGTATGAAATGAATGATTTCCCTTATAGCATACTGGACTCTGGATTCGGGTAGTCAGTGCAGGATTCCATTATTTGTGAATGAGATACGAGAGTCTAATGTGGAATACAAAATCCGGAATTCAGACATCTGATACGTGTTTCGCATATCCAATGAAGTGTGAGGATTTTCAATTCAAGTATGGAATACAGGTTTCGGGTATCGAATATAGAATTTGGATATAGCCTGAAGGACCTGCATTCTGTTAGCAAATGCATTGACCATTCTATTAGATGCAGGGTCCTTGATCACAAAGTTCAGGAAGATTGGCGTTTGAAAGAGTCTAGTGTTTACTAGGTTTGGCAGATGGTACAGATGTTACATAGCAGCGTCGCGCAAATAATGGAATAAATGTGAAAAAGAACGAAGAGCTGCAGGTGTCTTTCTATTGTTCGTTGTTCTTGAGATCTGCACACCCGTTACATGAAGATATTTTTATGACAAGTTTTCTGAGTGTGCCTAGAATGATATCCTGATATACGGGACAGATTATCACTGTTCCACTTTTCTATCTGGCCATCTCTGCTTTTCCTTGGCGTCTTCGTACATCATGGTACCTTCCTGCTGTCGTCCTTCCCTTTACGCTGCTGATGGTCGAGCATTATTTCTGCACCGTGCGACAGTGGACGAATTTGTCCCCGTCAGATGCAGAGGGTGATGGCGAGAGTGACAGGGCAAAACGAATCGCGAGAGATCTGCTGATCGGAGATGTCGAAGAGCACAAACCAGTTCTAAAAGGGGCCATTTGTCTCACTGGAGCCCTTATCTGGCTGGCTTCGAAGGAGCTGCGCAGGGAGCCTATCGGATTCATAGCTTCTATTCCTCACTGCCTCCTCCTGGGACCCTATACATCCTGTTAAATGTAAATTTCAAATATAAATGCAATAAATTTCATTCCTAGATATAAGGTTACAGTACCATTGATCCTGTAACTCTCTTCACTTGCTTTTCTTAGATTGACAGAGGAACCTGTATAGCCTAGGAGGGTAGTCATGCTCGCTTTCAAACGTAATAAATGAAACGATGTGCTAAAAGACAAGCACAAATACATTTTAGATGAATATTTGTAACTGTATCTACTACGCCGATAGGATCTGTAACTACACTCTGTCCCAGCAATCTCTGGAGCAGCTGAACGAAAGCAAGTCTCTGCGTAAATAGTGACGTGAGACGGCTCCACCAATGAACACGTGAGAAGAGTGGGACTTGTGTGGAGGAAAAGTACGGGGGGAGCAACTGCAGTTACCAGCCTTCCCAGCAGCGTGTACTGCTTCGCTCTGCACACTCGATTTCCTCCCCTTCTCTGACGCTATGCGCTGCCTTCCTACAGAGTTAGATGGGACAGGGTATAGGCATGTACCTTGTTGAGTTCAATCAAGCAATAAATAGTGTTGGATCTACTTGTCCAGTAAGGAGGAATTTCGAGGACTCCCCGATGGCGCAGTGGTAGCGTCGTCGCCTTGTAAGCAAGGGGTCCCGGGTTCGATACCCGGTGGAGGTACATAGTCGTTCGGATCCCACTTTAAGCTGTAGGTCCAGTCTCGATTAGCCTTAATGTGTATAAAGTGGGCTTAAAACACCACCTCGATCAATCAATCGAGGACTCTAAAGAGAGAATCTTTTTAAATCCCGCATTCATAGTATTTGTTAGGTCACTAGGCCTTCCTTTTTTAATTTTCAAAAATATGAATATTATTACGATTATTTTTGTAATTATTGTTATTTTTGCAACATTATGTAAAATAAACACAAGCGTGCCAAAACTAATAATTTATTTCGATTTCACAACTGCACTTTGAATGTTCAATACGGTGCCTGTCGCACTTTTTTAGAGAAACAAATTTCAAATTCGTATATATATTTTTATATTTTTGCATTTAACCCAAGCAAAACACTAGAATTTAAGAGAAAGGGACAACGGATTCGATTCCTAGTGGAGGCACAGTCACTGGCAATGAAAATTGGACATACCTAGATCCTGAAATACTCGCTTCCATGCAAGGCATTATGTGTGTTGCCTAACCAATTATCGCCGTAGAGCATTACCTTCTCAATATGAAAGCCTCATGGCTTGCTCCGGTCACGTGACTAAGCGTCATCAACTGGAGGCGAGATAGCCGCCATGTTCGATTTGCTTCTTCGGAATCAATGTTGGACCTTTTTAGTGAATATGGAATTGTAATGCAAATTTACGAACTGTAATCGAGTTTACATGACGTGTAAATATGCTTAAATGTGCAAGAGGTATGGTGTAAGTGCTCAATTGCAGAGGAAATTATGATGAAAAAGGTGAGAGTAAGGTTCACATTTCATCAACATGTTGCTGAAAATGAGAAATGTTTAGGGCAATTCCATGTGATTCGGTCCCTACGAAAAGATGCAAGTTAAGTAACAAAGGTTTTATACTCATAAATATATAAGAGTAATAGTTCATGATGTAAACATTTCATGTGTACAGAATAGGCATCCAATATACTCTTAAATATGTTTTATCTCTTGTCAACATTTTTTTTAGAAATATCAAATAATTTACCCTGAATTATTACAAACGTTGGTTAACGTTAAGATTATTGTTTATGATTACAAATTAATTTGTTTCAAGATTTAGCCAACGTCTAAAATATTACGTTCGTGTCTACTAAAGCAATTTGTTAGTGTAAATTTTATGCAAGTATTCGATACAATTTTCATATTATTTAGCCTACACAAATTTTCAGTTTCAAAATGTTCTTAATGAAAGAAAGCTATACAACGGGGCAAAGTTGATACATGTGTACATTTACATTGTTATTTTATCTCGCTTTATGCTAATCGGAAGATATGTTGTACATTCAAATACAAGGGTGCGATGCGTAACAAGAACTTCGATGAAATATTCGTGTGTAATACTATCTAAGATTATATTACTTACGTTTCAAATACAAATGTTTTCACACAGAAAGCATTTTAATACCTAGCTATGTTAATATGAACTACAAATGTGTTAAATTTTATAAAACCGTTTCATATGAACTGCTTTTAATTTTTTTGTCTTTGTGAAGCTTCAACGTTCGTAACTTTGATTATTAAATCAGTGATTTATATCATAATTTATTAACATCCTTCAGGATGTTATTAACAGAATGTAAAAACAGTGTAAGGAAATATTCTAAATGTTTATATCCCAAGTGAACGCTAAGATCGAAATATTAGTCTGCTTTTTTTCAATGAAACTCTTAAGTTATTGTCACAGATCTTACTAACGACAATGAAAAGATTCAATTTGTTTATTATCTTTCGTTCAATAAAGTCAATAGGATCGAAATTACAATGTGACAAATTATTTACGTTTAGTCTTTATACACAGAAATGTAACATTGCCCTTGTACCAATTTGTTTCGCTTTTGCTGCAAGGATATAGAAATTAAGCTTTTGTATTGAGATTGTATAGCTAAGCAGAATATCTGCATTATCTGGTTGATTAATTTTGGGTAAAGGTAAAGACAATTTAATTGATTAGGTAACTTGGAAAGTTTACGGTCAACCTAACATGTTTTTTTTTATTTAATCAATTGATTTTACATACAAAAGTTAAAACAAAATCGGTTACGAGTTTTACTGTAGCTGACAAATATTCCCGATAATATTTTTCAAAGATATACAATGTTCAAATTTTTCCGCCAGGAAGTTTCTAACGGTTTTCAACTCTTTCTTTGTGCTATGGTAGGAATTTTTGTGGTGACTTGAATGAAGATTTTGGTGTAAATATTCAATATTATACATTTTTCTTCTATATTCGTCGTGAAGGTAAATGTCAAAATTTAACTTCATAAAAGAAATAAATATACCTTAATTATCTACGGTAAAATTACGACAAGCGTTAAGACGATCGCCTCCAGATGATGACGTCTTGACTGAGCGCTGTGGCCTGAACCTCAAGATGGTCTTGCGTAGAGTTGGGCAACACTCATAACGCCTTTAAGGGAAAGGAGTATTACAGGATCTAGGTATGTTCAATTTTCATTGCCAGTAGCTGTACATCATACTGATTTGCATCCCACTTTGAACTATATTTCCGGTCCCTATTAGCCTGCCTGGGTGTAAAGTGCACTTAAAAGAAACCTCGACTTGACTGAGACGAAAAGCGCGAGACGAGACCGAGACAATAATTTTCATCTTAAAGTTTTAGTTTCAAGTTTGGTTATTTTACGTCCATTTTCTACAACTTGGATTAATCGCGTCAAGGAGGGTGATCGACGAACTGATTGGATTGGTGAGGAGACGCACACGATGATGCATCCATGCCTGACCAAGGTTCGAACTTGACTTTGTAGCGTGTCCGGTAGCTTTCAAGCAGAAGCGACACGGGGCACTTGGAAACGAACCTTCAGAAATAAGTGCAACCTTTCGTACCAAAGTGACGCGGCTAGCTGCACTTACCGCTTGTCGCTTACGTGTCGCTCGGACTTGAGACGCGCTCTCATCCTGTCGCCTCGGTCTGTTAGGCACGCATGCGCAGTGGATACTATCGTACAGACTGGCTTGTCTATTATGTAAAATCTTCGTGTGGCGTGTCAATTGTCTCTTATCGCCTGCGACCACTCCACTAGAGAGGTCGGCGCATCTCGAGAACAGAGCAGTAGCTTGAGACATGACTAATAGTATATAATTTGTTGTTCGCGGCTGGAGTTTTCGCTGACGCCAGTGAAGCCGTTTATTCTCTCCCTTTGAAAAACCGCCATGAGACATGAAGTGTACTTTGCCTTCGCTGTTGTCTAGATACTATCAATAGTTTAATAGACTTATGTAGCCATGAATATATTGCTAATATTTAAACAACAACGAAAGTAAAACACACGAAAAATTCACGTAAATTCTTTAGAAAGAATTCTGAGCAGATGTAATATTTCAGAATTTGGAATATCATTGCGGTTTTTCGAAAAGAGAGGAAATTTCGCAAAATGCTTCGCTAGTTGAGCCTTAACACGGTCGATTTAAATAATGGATCGACAAAATAATGTTTCCGAAATAACCCTTTTGTCCAAGTTCAAAGTAAAGAAAATGCACGCAAGCTGCGAACACAGAAAAGGGACTTGGAGACATTAGTATGTAGACCAGACCGCAGACCACGTGGCCGCACGTGACCTGGATATGGCCAACCCCGCGCGGGGGAAAGACGAGTCCTAATCGCTCTCCTTAATAGCTGTCGACTCGCGTCACTTTTCCAATTACCGGACGAGGAACCAATGCGGGGATCGCGTCTCCGATAACGCGGCGGAAGCGCGCCCGTGACGCAGAGGTGGCGACGAAGTTAATTTGCGGCGATCAATCAAGGAAATGGCTTCCCTGGCCGAGGATTCAATGATCCAGTTCGAGCGTCTCGGAGTGGCGACCCCGCCCTGCACTTCCTGGCACCCAGTCGACCACTCGTATATTAGAGGCCTACGCGGTGCTGACGACGGCCGAGCGCCCGCTGCCAATTTTAAATGAAATACTGTGTCCTTTTGGCTGGTCAGGTTTTCAACGGTGCACTTTAAAGACATCAAGTAGAAGTCAACGTGAAATAAGGCGTTGAGATTAACTGGGCACTCGTTTGCTGTCCTTACTTAGTGTGGAGGAGGGATGACGCTCCTTGACTGCGTTGTTTGCAATTTTTTTCGACTGAACCCTCTTGTGGGAGAAGTTGTTTCATTGCGAATATTGTTAACGTATCCTGAATATGAAAATTACCACTGCCACTTATGGAATCCAAAATGGCGTCTACCACCATATTGAAAATAATTGGATTTGGCCAGAAGTGGTCTCGCGGGGCCTGATCCCTCCTGATGTTTTGACAAATTAATGCAATTTTTACATAAATAAAAGTTATCATTCTTTATAGATTTTGAGGTGTCTAATTTGAAAGAAGACATTAACCCTTCTTACCCGTGTTGTAGAAGAAACTTACTTACTTGAAGAGTGAGGAGGGCATCGAGGCTCACACATTTTCTTGTTCTTTTTTTTTTACATAAAATCAAGAAAACATTTTGTTCTTGCTTCGCTCTTGTTTATATAGGTGCAGTTATAGTTATATTACTTACAAAAATTACAATTACTATTAAAAATAAACAAGAACCAATTTTTCACCGCCATTTTCATGAGTGGCAAGTCTGAACATACATCCCAAGAGGGGGGGGGGGGGGCTGATATTCCCACCGCGTGAATTTTGCCTCCAATGTATGTTATCTTATGATTTTATGAACAAAAATAATAAGAAACATTGCGAACACCCTAGTGGCCGCGGTGGCTCAGTCGGTAACGCGTCTGACTACCATGCTTAAGGTCCCGGGTTCGATCTCCGGCCGGTTCAAATCCGGGAACTTTTCTAACGTTGAAAGCGGCCCCGGCGCCCACCCAGCGTCGAATAACATGGGTACCTGGGAGAAATCCTGGGGGGTAAAGGCGGTCAGGGGCGTGATGCTGATCACATCACCCCCAACTAGGACCGGATCAAGAAAGTGTGGTGTGTTACCCCCACACCCCCTATACGCCTTCATGGCGTGGTGCTATGCACAGGGGAGCACTTTACTTTACTAGGGAAGAATGTAATTTAGTTTAATTTTTTTATGAAAATGTTCAGTTGAAAAATCGAAAAACCCGAGATGGTGGGCCTGGCAGCCCTCCCCCTCCCCCTCCTCTAGTTGTCGTTTGGCTTAGTTTTCATGAAGCTCCTCGCAAATATGGAATGTACAATTTTCGGAGTGGTTTTCACAAAGTTAGCGCAAATGGAATCCATAGTTTTCGGTGTCGATAACATGAATCCGTATATGCAAGGGAGGGTTTAATTTTCACAATCGCAAAAATAATGCAAGTTCAATATTTTACGTGAGATTTAACTTTTCTCGCGAATTTCAACACATTTTGCGCTAACTTTGTGAAAACCTCTCCGAAAATTGTTCATTTTCTGGTATGTGATTTTTTTATGCAAATGTAATATTTTATGAATACTTCTATTAGTTATATTTTTCTTAATAATTTTCCATTTCTTTAAAAAAAATAAATCAAATCCTGCAAGGATCCGAAAAAAAAATCTGGCTACGCCCCGACGTGTCATCTCGTCTGGAGTTGCTGATGCGTCTCATCTCGTTCTAACATGGAAAGGTAGAAAACGCGACATAAAATATACAAGTTGACCCAGAATAGCCAACAATCGACATCACGCGACAAGGTGTTTCCGTAAACGCAGCTCCAACTCATCCTTGAGACAGAACCCGTTGAAGTCTATAGGCGAACGTGGTACTACAGAAGCAATTACTGGCGTAATGGAAGCAACTACCCCCTCTCCACCTGGATTCCTTGATTTATTTACTTAGCCAAGCGCTCCTTTCACTACAGGGGGTGGGGGAATCGAGAGGGAGGGGGATTGGAGGTACCTGAAGTAATGGCCGGTTCTGAAGGTGGTCTTCATTAATTACTTCTGGAAGGTCTGGAAGTACGGTATCGTCTATGAGGAGGAAGGCGCTCGCAACAGGTCGAGAAGCCCTGGTTTGTGTGAGTTACCTGGGATAAAATGCAAAGGGGCAATTATTCCCGTCTTCCAAAATATCTACTCGTTATCTCCCAGCAGTAATTAGTTTGAGTTTTCAGGACCAGCTGAAAGTATAGTTCTCAAGCTCCTCGGTATACCTCCGCCTAGAATGAGGCTCTGGGAATGAGAGGTTAGTTCTCAATCCAGAAATCAATTTTGATTACTTACTTTAAAAAAGAAAGTACCAATACGGTCTCAAACGGTTATAAATGTGTGCGATAGTGCTGTGCGTTTGCCGAGGCTGCTTTTATAACACTTTTTTGACGTTCGTCCCCGATGGCATAGTGGCAATGCGGCCGCCTTGTAACCGGCGGGTTCCGGGCTCTCTTCTGTGGAGGCATGCCACTTAAAACTTCTGTAAATGCTACAAACTCTACTACGATTCATTAAATGATCCTCCAGGCTTCCATATCACCAAACAAACTTTTAGATTGGCGTACATCAAACACCTGAAGAGTTAGTAATATGATATATTTATTGCATTTACGGTACAAACCCTTGGACTGTGTATCATAAAATATTATCATTTACCCCGCCTTACACACTAAAATTGCCTTTGTAGTATTGTTCAAGGGACAAAGGTTCAAGTCAAGTGTGGGGTTTCATATTGATATTGGTTTTACTGTCGTTATTATTATTGTTGTAGATTTCTGTGCGAGTCTTATAACGGTATTTTTCATTTTCCATATTCTGATATACAATGGATTTATTCTGTATTCAGATTTGTTTTTTCAAATAAATAAAACTGCAGGTTCTGTTGAAATTAGCTTATGTGGATACAGTGAATCAAACAAATCGCTCATTATGTGAACTGCGAAAGCTACAGAGAAAATAAGTCGTGAACAAATGTTGAAATGCAACGAAGTAAGAACACAATGAATATAAGAGAGTTCCACAACTTCGTTTTATACAAATGCGCAGGAAGGCAAGGGAAACGAGAAAGAAAATAGGAAGTGAGTAGGAAAATAACGGCGGGAAGTAGAAAAAAGTAAATTTTCCGAATGAAAAGAGAAAGAGCTTCAACAAACACTTTCATGATTGTGGAAGAAGACCCGCCGTAAATACATCTCGAACTTGTTTAACGTCAAATTAATTACTTTATGACGGAATAATAATCTTATTAAATCGTGCCTCTACATGTTGCTCATGGGCCTTCTCCCCTGGCTTCTCGGATGTTGCAAATCGCAAAGTCATCCCTTCTCGGACATTCTCAGTCTCCATGTTTTGTTGTCCCATCCACTTAGCACGCTGTCAAACGCAAACTCAGAGTTCATCAGTAATATTACACATTCCGACGTACGGGTTAACTTGAGAACACACACGGTGCAGACGCAATGTACTTGAAGTTGTGGTTGTCCAATGCCATGAATTTTGAAGCGACAACGAGATTAAGCTGCTTCCTTAAATTCTACAATATCATTGAGTTCGACACATTAATGACATGCCTATATCTTGAAGGATTTGAATCACTGTGCACTTTTTCTACAGCACCCGTTAGTCATTCGTCATTCTTGGTCTTCAATACCCTGAAAGAAAGGTTTGTAATATATTCTACTGATATTTTTGTATTTTACTGACAAACATATTACTTTTAAAAAAATAATAAATGCTAGACATAAAAAAAACATTGTTAGTACGAGAAGATAGGTACTTTATAATTATTTAAACGGTTGTGGAACTAGTGAAAATACACCCTGAAACAACCATACCTTTGTTAAACATGCGAGAAACAAGCTGTGGTTCACGAACACAATTTTTTTTGTAATGAACCCGGTCCATTTATTTATAGTACCAAATTCTTGAGTCTCAATTACTAATTTTATACCTCACAATGTTAACTGGGTGATCTGTCGTCTGTTTGAACACCTTGCCAGCCATCACGCGAGTCCTTCCACACACTGACATTATCTCTGGAGATGACACGTGCTTTGTTCCCGTCAGCCAGAGTTCTCCGTGGCCCGTTCCCTTTGCTAGAGGAATCTTAATATTTCGTTACCACATTCACAGCGGTTGTGAGTCAACCGACCCACAGCGAGTAGGTATTTCAGGTAGCGAGAAGAAAATAATTAAATGGACTTCTAAGGGCTTGCATAAGCCATGGCTTCAACTTTCGAAGGACTGTGAAACAGCATGGTCAGTCGCGTGTCTGAAGCAAACTTACGTTTGGCAACAAGAGCCCGCAGACGACAGACAATATATATTGGTGCGAATTGTACAGTCACGAACACTTCTGGGTTGTAACAATTCCACTGACTGCAAATTAAATTGTTACAACCCACAAGTGCCCATGACTGTACCCGGGTGGCCTCCAGATGGCGCAGTGATAGCGCCTTGTAATCAAGGGCTCCCGGGTTCGATCCTGGTGGAGGCACATAGTTGTTCGGATACCACTTTAAACTGTAGGTCCAGTCCCAATTAGCCTTACTGTGCATAAAGTGGAGTTAAAACACCAAATCAATCCAATCCAATCCAGTCACTGTATCTGGATAAACCTTCTGGACTATAGTTAAGACTTCCACGCACTTATGTTTGTGGTTACCTAAAAGTTAATAAAAATTTCGAATTAACTGTAAAATTATAAGTCTCGATGTAGTATCGATTCCCCAGACATTTGCCACGTTCTCGATCTCATCTCGAAGTAATAGTTGGTGGATGAATGGAAATGAAGAATACTGGTAAGGTACGTTTAAATAAGATCAGGGACGTTTCCAACCATGTCGTTGCTTCTTCTCACCCTTCGTTCGATTTTTTTCTCCATGGCTGTTAGCCTGGCGTGGCAATAAGCGACGTACAGTATGTCGGCAAGCAAAGAAGCGAGACTCGTGTTCGGTATATTAGAATAGCCTAAAACGCACTCGCCGTGACCTGTACGTACAGCAACCAAATTAACTCCCTTGTTTATGCAGGTTGCATAAATACAAGGCAGTTCAAGTTTTCTTTACAAGGCTGTTTGATGGCGTTGATGCTTGGTTCACCCACGATTTCGCAAACGAAGGTTCCTAGTTCTATCCCTGTGAAGATACACGTATCAATTTCATCTAATCATCCTAATATCCGCGATTAGCTAAAACCGGCAGAAAACATCGTAATATACAAGTATGAACACTAAAATGCAAATACATTAATGGAAAAGAAAAAGAGATGGAATATTATTGGTCTGTAAAGTAAATTGTATGGAAGTGCGCATTTATTTTACGTCGCTTTTCTCTCTTTTCTGGTTATTCACGTCTATGTTTTGAATAATGTAATATTAAAAAATGTGGTCATTGTTGTGTGATGTGTATATGGAACAGGGGAGGGAGAATATTTTCTGTGGGGCGATTACATATATTTTCCCCTTAATTGCCACAATTCAAATGCTTATTTAGGGTACCAAATCTTGTCTGATGTGAGAAGGAGCAGTGGCGGCGATAAGGAAGGCAAGCGGGTCAGTTGCCCCCACTTCTTTGCCACTGTGGCCTATTAATGTTAATCCTTAGTCTATCAAGAGAAACCCGATACTCTGATTTAGTTCTGATTGTCACTTGTGAACTAGACTAATTAAACAAAACGCTGCAACCGCCCTCTGGGGACCTGGGCCTGGCAGAGCGGATTTTTCATTAGGTGACGCGTCGTCGGCGCATCGAGTCGCGGTTTTCTGGTTTTCGAGACCGGAGCCTGCCACTTCTTTTGAAACAGCTTCATAATTGTCACTACGCTTGGTCAACGCTGAAATTTTGGGGCGCTCAATAGGATTCGAACCCGGGACCAAACGCGAGAGCGCTAACCATCCGGCTACACGGGAGCCATTCGTTAAATTAGCTTCATTAAATTTGGTTTTAATGGTAATATGTGCATAATGTGTGTGTGTGTTTACGGTTTGAAGCCCAAACCCCACCCTCTCTCGACACGCCTCTTGTATCGCGTTTCTCGTCGTCAGGAACAATCCAAGAGGTAGAGAATAGACTTAAAATAACAAAAGTAGAGATAATACAGAGCATTCCATGACATTCGCTACGAGACTCGGCGGCAGGCGGCCCGGCGTCAGCGATTGTCTTTCCCGGTGAACGTGGTCCGCGACAGTCGCACGCTACAGTCTGTTTTTTTCACTCTCCCTGCCTTCGCTCTTTTTCCCTTTCTGTTGACGTTGCAGACTGACGCCAGTATAATCCTTCTTCGGAAGTTGTGTTGTGTCGTGTCCGTGTGTTGAAGATTGTGGCTTAATATGGCACCACAAAAGTTTACATTGCAACAAAGGATTTATCTTGTCGAGTGTTACTTCGGAAAGAGGAATTGTGGAGAAGTGCGACGACGTTTTGTAACGATATTTCCTGGTGTTTCCGTTCCACATAGGACCACTATATTAAACCTCGTAAAAAAGTTTAGAGTAACAGGGTCAGTTCTGAATAAAAGTGGAAAGAAAAATGGGGAAATCTAAAAAATAAAGTATACAAAGACAATCCGCACACCATCCGTGAGTTAAAAGAGAGTATTGTACGAGAAATCTGGAGAATTACAGTAGACGAATTTGCACGTGTAAATGCCAATTTCCTTCGGAGATGCCAGGAATGTGTTGCAGCAGAGGGACATCATTTTCAACACCTTACATAGTCAAGTTTAGTACACAATATGAAAACTGTAATATTAATAGCCGACTCTAGCGACTGTCGCGGACCCCGTTCACCGGAAAGGACAGGCGCTGATGCCGGGCAGCTTCCGCAGAGTTTCGTAGCGAATGTCAGAGAATGCTCTTTAGTAGCAACTCTTCGCATATATCCCCCCCCCACACACACACACACTCCTTGGACGTTATTAAGGTGCATAGTTTAGTTATCTCGAATATAATTCTTTCAGTGGAACGTTGTCGCTGTTACCTCCTCATTCCCCCACCCCTGACTATTGCCAGACAGCTGCTAAAGCGCGTGAGGCGAAATGGGGAAAAGTAGTTTGGAAGCCCGTCAAGAGATGTCAGCCCTCCTTCTTGCCGGATTACAGACCCAGCGTGCTCACTCCTCCTCCTGTCCGGACAGTGCCAAGACCGTGACGTCATCTTGCCCAGGTGATTGCCTGCGGCCCGGTTGCCAAGTGTGAGCATGTGTGTGTGTGTTTTGTGGATGCACAAATGTGGTACGACACCCACGCCACGGAGACACTTCCCGATTCCTTTCATTGTGGATCTTGTGGCAGTGTTGCCAGTGGATTTTAATTTCTTGGGATTCCATGTCTGTGACCATGACGACAACGAATTGAAATATATTTTCAGCGAATGAACTACGTCAGGTGACTCATTTGGTTGAAACGTAACACCAGGCAAGTCCTCGAAAATATGTCTGTACTATGAAAACTTTAGATCAAAAAATCTAATTTAAGAATGGTGACTGCCCCCCTGTCCCCAGTCATTTGCGGCGACGACGCCAGAATAAAATGAGCAAGGAGACTGAGGGGCAGGAATATTTTGTGGAAGAGACGAGTGAAAATAGAGAGCTACACCTAAATACCACAAAAATACATATTTGAGCTAAAATAGCATTTATTTATCTTTTTTTTCTTTTTTGCTGGGGGAGGTGGAACGTACGACTTGTCAACCAGTGATGTGGACGCCCCACTGTCCCTCTGTTTGCACCGTCATTGCCACTTTGGTTCCCCCTGCCCTCCCCAATTGCGCACTATATTTCAAAGTTTTTGTTGCCAAATTATATTATGTACAATGAGCCAGATTTTGGGAAATTTTGTGTAATCTTTGCATACGTAGTCTGGACAGAGAATTAAAAATATCAGCAGAATTGGGAGCACCCTCAATTTAGGGAAAATAGGTTCTTCCACCGCCACACTGAAACGCTTTGACCGATTTCACTCAAAAGCAATACCAGATTAGTCCATGAAGGCATCTTAGTTACTGTACGAAAATTTTAGATGAAAAGTTCTCAATTTATGGTAGTTATCGTGGTCACAAATTGGTGCTAACTTGCCCCCTATCCCTCCTAACCCACTCAATTTATTTTAAAGGTTAGGTTAGGCCTCTGCTGTTTGATAAATTTGTATAGAAACTACTATCAAACAGAAAACCTAGATTTATGGAAGCTGAACAAGTCATTTAGACGTTATTCTACTGCAAGTAGTACAGTTGAGCGTAGTGGATAGTTTTGAATCCTCTCTTTAGAAATTCCGCCTTTAATATGGCTGGAACGGAAGGAATTTGAAGACCTGGCCATGTACCAGAGCAGAGATGATAAATTCATAATGTTCCCATGAGTTTGCGGGAAACAAGTGAATAGCGGTCGATAAAGAGCAACCGCTGATGCCAATTTTTCAGTTCCAGTTTGCGGGAAACAAGTGAAGAGCGGTCGATAAAGAGCAACCGCTGATGGCAATTTTTCAGTTCCAGTTTGCGGGAAACAAGTGAAGAGCGGTCGATAAAGAGCAACCGCTGATGCCAATTTTTCAGTTCCAGTTTGCGGGAAACAAGTGAAGAGCGGTCGATAAAGAGCAACCGGTGATGCCAATTTTTCAGTTCCAGTTTGCGGGAAACAAGTGAAGAGCGGTCGATAAAGAGCAACCGCTGATGCCAATTTTTCAGTTCCAGTTTGCGGGAAACAAGTGAACAACGGTCGATAAAGAGCAACCGCTGATGCCAATTTTTCAGTTCCAGTTTCTGGGAGAGAGAAACAAAAAAGAACAAAGGTAAATCAGTATTTGTGGCACCAGAATATTTAATCTATTAATCTATGGAGTGCACTTTATATCTTATTGAAAATCAGCCATTTATACACTATATTGCCAATAATGGCCGGACATACTCTGAACTGTAAGGATGATCGCTCATACGTTATCAATTACGTCAGAGCCACTATAATGACTAATGAACAGTGAATGCGCTGTAGACGTGTATACCGCTGCCAGCAGTCAAAATGAGCGGACAACACGAGCTGAGCGAGGCTGAACGGGGTATGATTATCGACATCAACCGAATGGCGGACCCACCCCGTACTGACACCAGACCAGCTCGTGGTAAGCACATTCCTACAGGCCATTATCGTCAATAGAGTATATATTTATTCAGTCTCATATGGGATAGCAGTCATCTAATTATTATTGTTAGTGTTTCGATTTTACACGGGAAAGAATAACTTACTAATTTCCATGTACTGTATAAGCGCCATGATTTATTATGATTACTCTTGTAATCAGGATTAAGGTCAAAATCAATTTAAAAAAGAACAACATTTTTTTGCATTGTCTCATTTTAATCAACAGGAAGTGCACATTTTAAAATCAGTAGTTTGACACAGATCGAATAAGATAAACTTGAAATAATAATACAAATAAATTGAAAATTTAGTATTTTAGTATTTTCAAAATACAAAGCATTTAAAATGAGTTTTAAGATGCTAATGAGGAAAAAAATGATTAAATCACCAAAAGTAGACGTTTCTTCAAAAAGTATGTAGCAACAAGAATAATCGTTTGGCAATAAAAATAATTAATTAGTTTATAATAATCATCTTTATTTCTCGTATTCAATTTTACATCAAGAGTTTGACCCCTCCCACTTCCCTCCCAACAATTTTTGCCGACGCCCATGATGGGCATCCTGTTTGTATTTAAATGATTTCAGCTAGGATGTCAACGCCAAGGTTTAATTCTTTTTAGTACAAGGTAAAGAATTGGGATGATATGATAGGATATTGTTACGTCCCTTCAATAAGTCAAATCTATATCTACAGTGTAATGAAGGGGTCCTGGGCTCGATTTCCTATAGAGGCACATTGGACAATGGTTCAGGTCGCACTGTAGGTCCATTCCCGATTACCTGAGCACTAAGCTGTAGATTGCCGTACTTCAACGTCCCTCAACACCACTACAACACAAAGTGATGTTGATATGCCGTCTTAAAATTGTTTCCAGCCATAATGTAAAGAAATAATTTTGCCATAATAATTCAGTACTTATGATATCTTTGACATGTTTACGTGATTAAATTAACCCACATATACAAACACTTCAGAGAAAGGTGCAACGAGAATTAAAAAAATAACATTTACACAAGGTAATTTATCTGCATATGTGCATACATATCTCAATGTTCAGATACAATTTAACTTCCTTCGGGCCTCCCCAATGATAACGTTGACACCTTGTAATCAAGGGGTCCCGGGTTTGATTTTCGGGGTTCGGATGTTTAAACTGTGGACCCAGTCCCGATTAGTCTATCTGTGCAAAACGTGGGCTTTGGACAAACACTCAACTCAGTTTAACTTGTTTCAAACAATAAGCCATTGTCAACAAATCATTTGCATAACGCGCGTTGCGCATTATGTTAATGCTAACGCATGTTGTCTGGGGAAGAATTGCAAGGATACCAGTAAACTGTGGGTCCTCTTACTCACGTTTTCCCCCTGTAGCTTGGTTCTTTCTCCTTCTCTTTCTCTCTTCTCACTCGGTCGTTCTCTCTCTCTCTCTCTCTCTCTCTCTCTCTCTCTCTCTCTCTCTCTCTCTCTCTCTCTCTCTCTCTCTCTCTCTCTCTCCAGTGGCACAGCCAGGCCTGGATCCACCAGGCACCTCACGAAATCTTATCAAAATAACCTAGACTTAGGCGTCATATTTGATGAGAAACTCTCCTTTTCTGACCACATCTCCGTAGTCACTAAGGGTTCCATGCGTATGCTGGGTCTCCTGTATCGTTTTACTGAAATAAACAACCTGTCTGCTCTCGGCACTTTTTACAAATCTTTCGTTTCACCTAAACTTGAATACTGTTCTCCGATGTGGTCTATGGCATGTTCCTCAAAATTAGATAGACTAAATTCGGTTCTAAATTTCTTCCTAGCCATTGTTCGCCACCGAATTCCATCCACAAAACATTTACAAAAGTCCATCTTTCTGAAAATGCTAAATATGCATACCCCTCATGATAGACACATACTTGCAGACCATATTTTCCTCCATAAAATAACCAATGGGAACATAAAGAGTGATCGCCTTCTTCAAGAAATTCACTTTAGAGTACCGTCCCGCACCACAAACTGCATGCACTCAGCTTTTCACATATCAGAAACCCAGATTAAGCCTAATACAACGTTCTCTCTTCCACAGACTACCCAGCCAATACAACACTCTACCAAACCAAGTTGATATTTTTGAAAACCAGTCACGTTTTAAAAAGCTACTGTCTAACAACATGTAATCCACTTTATCTCATATGTATGTATGCACAAACGTGAAGTATGAAGGAAAAAAAGGTAAAGTGCTCCCCTGTGCATAGCACCACGCCATGAAGGCGTATAGGGGGTGTGGGGGTAACGCCCCACACTTTCTTGATCCGGTCGTGAGTGGGATGATGTGATCAGCATCACGCCCCTGACCGCCTTTACCCCCCAGGGTTTCCCCCAGGTACCCAATGTTATTCGACGCTGGGTGGGCGCCGGGGCCGCTTCCGTCGTTAGAAAAGTTCCCGGATTTGAACCGGCCGGGGATCGAACCCGGGACCTTTAGCATGGTAGTCAGACGCGTTACCGACTGAGCCACCTCAGTGTATTTTAGTTTATGTTATTATTATTTATTGTTACTTCCATTGTTATTTTTTGTTATTTTCAATGTAAAATGGCCAAAGCTGTATTTAGAATTCTCTGGTAAATAAATAAATAAATAAATAAACAATGAATTGAGAAATTTGTTCAGTATCTAACTTGATAATAACGCTTTCATATTTTGAGGTTAAGATTTCAGTTCTGAAGCAACCAACATGGAAAAATTACATTAAGAGCGACGAATGTAATACATGAACTTGTTCAGTGCAACAAGCAATTTTTGTGTAAAAGAACGCCTTAGTGGGAATGAAACCCGGTCACTAGTGTAATCAGTGTATTAAGTGAAAAATGTAGTTATACACATTACACGTACTCAAAAATGTAGATACACACAGTACACATACTCAAAAATAATCGCCAAAACTGTTTGCACATTTATCCCATTTCGACACAAGCCGGTCGATACCATCCTTGAAAAAGCTAGTAGGCTGCTCTCGGATCCAGGCCTGGACTCATTCACACAATTCGTCGTCCGATGCGAATCGATGTCCGCGAATAGCTTGTTTGAGAGGTCCAAAAACATGGAAATCACACGGGGAAAGGTCTGGACTGTACGGTGGATGTTCCAGCGTTTCCCACCGAAACTGCTGCACTGTCGTCTTCACCGCATTGGCCGTGTGTGGGCGGGCATTATCATGCAGGAGGATAACGCCATTGGACAACATGCCTGGGCGTTTCGACTTGATGGCTCGTCGAAGGTTCTGTAACGTGGCTTGATAACGCTGGGCATTGATGGTGGTTCCCCATTCCAGGAACTCGACAAGCAGTGGGCCCTTGTGGTAAAAAAAAAGGACATCATGACCTTACCAGAACTGGTGTGCACGGCCTTTGCTTTCTTTGGAGGTGGTGAATTCGAATGTTTCCACTGCTTGCTCTGACGCTTGCTTTCCGGTTCAAAATGGTGACACCATGTTTCGTCACCTGTGACAATACGCGACAGAAAGCCGTATTCCTCCTCATGATAACGTTGCAGATGGCTCAAAGACAGGCCCATTCGATTTTTCCGCTGTTCGGCGGTCAGGTGGTGGGGAACCCACTGCGCACAAATTTTGCGAAAGTTCAGGTGTTGATGCATGAAGCTGTGGGCGGTGCCCACGCTAATACCCAGTAACCGATGGATGTCGTCTACGGTGATTCTGCGGTTGTCCAAGACTAAAGCATTCACTTCCCAAACATTTCCGGTGTGATGACATCGTCTTCCAGTGACTCGCGCCCCTCAAGGTATCGTTTGCGCCATTCCACAACACTTGAACGACTCAGACTGTACTCACCGTACACAGCCTTCATCCGTCGATACATTTCACGGCCTCCAACTCCTTCCGCCGCCAAAAAACGAATCACTCCTCGTTGTTCCTGCTTACTCGCCTGCATGTTCTGTACTGGACAATTACTTGTGTGACCACCTTCTCTTCGACATACCACACTGGCGCTATGCAACGTCAAATGGTGCGCACGCCTCAGTCTCTCGACCAATAGCTGGCGCTACCATACCCGCAGTTACGTGGTGCCACCGTACATGTACGGCACATTTAAACGTACTGACCGGGTTTCATTTGAATGTCCCTCATAGTTATCTTTAAATAAGGGGGGAACCCCCGAATACAACCAAACCTCCACCCGTATGCATTCGAGGGCATACGCTTGTCCCAGTGCCTCTGCAATAAACTGGGACGTCTTTTGCTCGAATTACGGTTCCCCCGTTATCGTTGTGCACTACTATTTTATTGATAATTGCAGATACATAAGATAAGATACATAATATCTTTAAATGTAATGCATCATGAATATAGTAGTCACAGTTGTTATATAAAGTACATTGAGATACACAAGTATTATAATAACCCGTGGCGCAAGAGCCAGTGCCTAACAACCGAATGTCGGCCTCACTCCCACAGCAGAAGTGGGAAATCATCCAACCAGCCACGGGGTGACGTGTGGTCAGCTCGACGAACCCCCAGTCGGTGTAGGTTTTAGTAACCGGGTTACGGTACTCGTTCGTAGCTCCCCAATTTCTTCACGATGGTGAATGGCCACCGGTCCAATACACTGGCCGAAATCTCAGGAGAAAAGTTGTTCCGCTTTCCCGAACCAGCGCACCCCGTAACCCGAGCCAAAGCCCCGCCACGGTGCGGGGCGTTCACAAGTATTACTCCGTAAATTGTCCGTAACTGTTTAAATTATTTTTTTGTGCCTCTTTCATGCTATGCTTTTTTAAAGAATGGATTATTACTAGCATGCTGTTGCAGATGTTGTCAACAGCTGTTTGTCGCTTTGTTTCAATTCTTGAAGATCTCATTGCGTAAAACAAAGATATTAAACATTATGGGCAATTTATTTCGTAATACTTATGCATCCCACTGTACTTGGTAAGTTGTTATTTCAGTGCTATTTATCTCCTAACAATTTCCCATTGTTCTTATTTTTATTCGAGAGTTGCTGCCCCTTTCTCCCGAAAACATTTTTGGCTACGCCACTCTCTCTCTTTCTCTGAATCCCCCCCCCTCTTTATACTCTCGCTTTTCCTTTCTTCTCCGTTCTCGGAGGGAGCCGTACCCCGGACCCCCTCTCGACCCGAATTTAATTGACAGAGAGTAATCGCGCGGGAATTATTAAAATGTTTGTGGGAATATTTGTTCGCCGACAACCCTGCAGCCTCCTCTCTGGAGCAGGCATCGCTGGCTGTTCCCAGGACCCGGCGTGGCCAGAGGAGGGGAGCGGGGAGGGAAGGGGTGGGGTGGCCTTGAAGGCAGTTCCGGCTTCGCACGGGGCAAGACGATGAACTCACGGCTCCCAGCGTTGCCAGATCTCTGTGCACCGGTGGGATTAGGTAATTACAATGTGTTCGGGTAAACATTTTTGTTTCTTCTTTCCTCTTAAGTATCTTTCGGCTGGCAGAGGGAATTTTTCCCCCGAGTGGGGGAAAGGCAAAATGCTCCTTTCGACAAATAATTGGACGATTACAAAATTGACTCAGTGTTGCCAGTTCAATTATTTTAAAAATTATCAGCGTTAATCGCATCCATCCAAACCAAAGAGTTTTATATCTTCATCTGAAGAAAATAAATTCAAGCAATAGATTTTGCATAATACCACCATACACGGGAGAAGGGACTAAAATTCTGGTAAATACTATATTCAAGAATTCTAAATGTCATTGTTTGGTAATATTTGTTTTAAGTTCATATAATGCTCGGAGGCTGATCGCGACTGGGCCTACAGTTTAAAGTGGAATCCGAACCACTGTAAAATGTGTTCCACCGGGAATCGAATCCGGGACCCTGTAGCTTTAAGGCAACCACGTTACCATCGAGGAGGCCTTCTTGCACATTGCGCCTGTCCACGATGGCACATAAAGGGTGTGGAGGTAGCGATTCACACATTTTAGTTCTGGCCGTGCACCTCATCTACATGGAGGGGATGTGATCAGCACCACACTTCAGCCATTATCCACGTCCACATGAGTTTTTAAACTATGTGCCTGTGACTGGCAAACCTATGTTCTACACACATTCAGGGAAGTTCATCAGTGGTAGAGAACTGTACATTTTCCTGAAATTTACGTTAGTTTTTCTTATTTTGCCTATTTCATCACATTTTTATTCGTCGCGTTTCCGTCTTTCAGTTCAATCACAGCGATCAGTTTGAATAACTTTCGAATTATCAGTTTGAATGATCAGATTAGATAGTTACAACTAAGAATTTTTTCAACATTATTTAATTTGAAATGATAATAAAATTACAAGAGAGCTTCAGAAGACAAGTGTATGATCCGAGTGGATATTCAGTTATTTAATCTAGTTCATCTTTCTGTGTGCATCTATTAATGACTGCCACGCAATAGACCTGGATACGATTTCTGAAGTGAGTGCTCTCTAGCAGAAGTGTTCCGACAATATCCCTGCATTAAGTAGCTCTGAAGTTAGCTCAGCCTCTAATCAATGGGACACCCCGGGATGAAATGGAAGTATTGAATTGAATTGAATTGAAAAGTCTTTTTATTTGCTACAGAGCGAGATTCAGCCTTGTGCTGCTCTACCACCTAACTCCTATGATTAAAAGTTGCAATACGTATATTTGTAATACTGAAATCAAATATATATAAAAAAACATGAATGAATTTGACATAAATGAAAAATAATAAAATTTTAAGAGAATGCAATGACAGATACATTAACACGTACACACATACACACGTAATTTCCAATTTTGAGACTAAAATAGCGTGCACACAGGTTGAAATATATGTTGTGTCAGATAAGTGCTTGCAAAATACATGTTTGCACTTTACTTGATTCTTGTTGCTATCCGTACGAGCTAATGCTCAATTGTTGTCTAGGGCCTCCCCCATTGGGGAATGGTAGCGTTTTTGCCTTGTAATCAAGGGGTCCTGGGTTCGATACCCGGTGGAGGCACAAGTGGTTCGGATCCCACTTTAAAATGTAGGTCTAGTCCCGATTAGCCTTACTGTGCATAAAGTGGACTTAAAACAACAACTCAACTCAACTCAATTGTTGTCTTTGCAATAAAACTAATACAACTTGTTCTTTGACGTTTTGGGGTGTTGTAGGAAAAGAAAAATAATCGGCAAGAGCATTCCAAACCTTTGCAGACCAGAGGGAGAAGGAGCCTTCGAAACTGACAGCAGAGTGGCGGGGAATGTCGATTTTTCGCCGACCTCTAGTATTGTATGGATGTATGGAATTTCTAAATGCCAGTTTCTCGCGGAGATAGCTAGGTGTTTGCAATTTTATTCTTCTTCTGATATATAAAAATGGATGTATGTGTGTGTTTGTTCCGGCATAACTCTCGAACTCAATCTGCAAAGAAATACTGTGGGGGTAAGACACCCCTGGCATCCCTAGGGGTGGTGGTGGGAAGGGGTGACATGTAAAAATAATCGAAAACGACCGATATTAGTGTGGAATCCACAGTTTTCGTTGTCACTAAGATGAATAGTGACACTTCCAATGCCATTCAACTCCAAGATACCCTACCACCCCTAGGAGTGGGGTTGGGAAGGGGGTTACATGTAAAAATAATCGGAAACTACCAATATTAGTGTGAAATCCATAGTTTTCGTTGTCGCTAAGATGAATAGTGGCACTTCCAATGCCGTTCAACTCCTAGACACCCCTGGGGCTGGGGGTGGGAAGGGAGTGACATGTAAAACGATCGATATTACTGTGGAATCCATAGTTTTCGGGGTTGCTAAGATGAATAGTGACACTCCCAATGCCGTTCAACTCCAATACACCCCTGGCACCCCCTGAGGCTGGGGGTGGGAAGGGGGTGACATGTAGAACTACCGATGTTAGTGTGGAATCCATAGTTTTCGGGGTCGCTAAGATGAATAGTGACACTCTCAATGCCGTTCAATTTATTTATGCCTGCTCTTGGAGGTTGAACTAAAAATGTTGTTCATAAATTGTTGTTAAATTTATATTATAGTGAATTTGTAAAAGGTATTACTTTATAATTTGTATACTGTACTTATACTTTTAGATACCTGTAAATAAAAGTAGTTACATTTTACGCTATAGTTAGAATTCGTTAAACACCCGGGCAACGCTGGGTGATCAGCTAGTACCTTATATGTATATTGTAGAACATTGATGCAGAAGACGTCGCCTAGACATGTTAAGAATTTTGTATGTATTGAGCAAGGGTAAGATGTACTGATTTCTCCTGATCGAGAGAACGTAACGAATGCAGTAATTCTGTATTTTTTGTATTCTGTTCGATATTTTACGTTGTAAATTCGTGCCGTACACCACATCACAGTAATCAAAAATAGGATATATTAGAGTTTCGATGAGATATAATTTCGTTTCTCTAGTGAAAAAGTCTCTTCTACTGTAGAGTGATCTCATTATTGTTAGTGCTTCTGTGCACTGCGCTGAGATATGCGCTGAACAGGAAAAGTTTGGATCGAAAGTAAGGCCCAGATTTATAACCGTTGATGAATAAATTATGTTTTGTTTTTTTGTATTATATACAACGGTGCTCGGTTAAGTATTCTTGTTCAGTCTCCCTCCTTACTCGAGTGACGATATTGTTATTGTTAAACCACGATTTGTCCATAGATCCTTCCCACTACAGAATCTTTCGGCCAGGTTTTTCCAGCATTTACTCTGTCCCATGAGAGTCTGAAGCGAGCGAACAAAAGCAGGTCTCTGCGCAAGAAGTGACTCGAGAAGGCTCGATCAATGAACACGTGAAAGGGAACATTATTACGTGGAGGGGGGGGGGGGAGGCGACGGCAGTTACCAGCGTATACAGCAGTGTGTACTGCATCTCTCCGCCAAATCGTTTTCTCCTCTTCTCTACCGAAATGCGCGGCCTTACTCCAGAGATTTCCGGGATAGAGTATAGTGTTTATTTACAAGTCTTTGGCCCACCATTTTCTGTGTGTTTCCACGCGACCTTTCCAAATCCCGTCTCCACGATAATTTCAGTGTGCCTGGCAACTCTGTTGCCGAAGTCTGCTGATTAATTGGTGAAGGAATGATGCGTGAAGCGGCTGGGAAATCGGACAACGCAACTCTGCGTCGACAAGGTGTGTGGCACGCATTCACTGTGCGACATCCCGCTCGCTCCTTGCACCACTCCCCCCTCCCCCTCCTCCCCGGAACGCGGCATTAACATCACAAACGATATGACGAAGCTATAAAGTGGACGGGACATTCCGGTTAATAGGCCTGAAATGGCTGCCCGTGCCGTGGATGTCAACCCGGTATTAATTAAGAAGATAAATAGGTGGAAAATGCAGATGTTTCCTCCATAAATTTCAAATTGGGAAAGGCCGTGTTGGTTTTCGCCTAATAACTGTTCGGGTCTCGTCAGCAGTACTCGTCAACTCGCCCTGAATGGATCCCGCCATGATAGCCTAGTGGTGGAAGACTGCTGTTGTGGTCTCAAAAGGGGTCCCGGGCTCGGTGCCCTGTGGAGGCGCATTGCAGAGTGATTCTGAATCCGCTTTAAACTGTAGGTTCAGTCCCCATTAGCTTAACTGGGCATAAAGTTGTCAAAGTTTGTGACGTCGCTACGTAGCTAGAGGAACTATATAGTTTCGCATCCGGTTGAAGCATGCACACAAAAATTGATATTGGGGGGTGGGGGTTAGGGTTATTTTATTCTCCGTTGGGGACGTTTCTAAAATGTAACACGCTCTAAGTTATTCTAATTTTTGCTCAAAGAGGAACGCATTATAGTTAACTAATTTATTTTTGATGGAGACACTCTATTATAATATTATATCATATTAGAATATGCTACTTATATGAAATTACAGTTGTACCAAAACGAGATGTGGCACTATTGGATAACAGAAATCCAGAAAGGTTTGCAAGATATTGACACAGAACCCAAAATGTGTCAAGTGATACAAATAATTTGACTCCAGAGACATACTAACGTGCATAAACTGCTAATGATGCACTGTTGCCGCATCAAAATACAGAGAAATGCATCAAAAGCACTTTTATCAGCTGTTGTTCCGTGTGATGTACCAAGATGCATCAACAAGACCCGATCATTTCAAAGAAACCAAAGTTACACGTTTAAAGCTGTCAACTGATTTACCCAATCTGCATCAACATTATTTTAAATTCTATCTATCTACCTCTCTCCCTCCATTTCTCTATGTGTGTGTGTGTGAGGGGGGGGGTGTAAAATGTAAGCTATGTAGATAATATTTCAGATATGAGAAGATATCAGAAAATTAGTTTATAAACGTTAAATTGAAAAATGTAATTGCGAGATGTTACACTGATAGAAGACATTGAACACTAATATTTAGATGTAAAAGGAATTGCTGACAATTATAATGTTAAGAGTGCCAGACACAACAGTTTGATATCCGTGCGGAGTGAACATCAAGTAAACTGTTATTGACAATATGATTAATAGGAAATTATATATATATATATATGAGTTACATTCTATAGTCTTCGGTTTGAATATGGTATTGAGCATATTTTGAGTACCTGTTGATATATTTTTAGTACGACAAATACTACGATTTATGATTTTTGATAAACTGGTAGATGAAGTAGCACTTCTCCCTTGCACAGACCGACGAACGAATCATTCGCACTTGGTGCCTCCAAGCATAATTATAGTGATTTCGAGAAGTGGCTTGTTATGTCGAAAAGTGTCTGTACAAGGCCGCAGAGGCAGTAATGTATGCCTCGTGCTCGCCATTTTACACCTGAATGACAATATGAAGACACTGTCTTCCTCGCAATTAGCTTATCTTCGTCCATTGCCAGGATTTATGGACCAATAAAAAGATCTGGCAACATTGACTTCCGGATCAGTTCAATTTTCTTTATGGACAGGTTCTGCCAACAGTGACCATGAATATATTCGGTTTTCAAAAGTGCGACTTCATTACAATCGCTGTTACACACGCCACTTTAACGGAATATTGTGGTTTTAAGTTAAGTGTGGCTGTAATTATGATTGCCTTATTATGTACAGGAAATATCTGCTGTAAAGATAAGGTAAGTATTTAAGTTGTAAGAAGGTTGGATGCAATTTGTGCAGGGAGGATCTAATGTTCTATATTATATCTCCTAGTGTGTAAGTAATAATGCGATTCTTTTAACATATTGAAACTACAGCAAACTCAGATTTTGACTGATTTGTATTGATGCTAAACTTAGTGCAAACCAATTGTAAACACTCAGGCTTTTTTCCAGCGTGAAATTTGAAATTATGTCCTGCTACATCTTTCCCCCACCTCCTGTTAAGTCATTCTAATGCAATACACGTAAAAATAACTAATGAAAGCCAATAAGAAAAGCCAAAGAGAA